>NW_012117043.1:8157609-8158741 GCF_000951035.1 Colobus angolensis palliatus | reverse complement strand
ATATATCTGTTTTGGTACCAGTACCATGCTGTTTTGGTTACTGTAGCCTTGTAGTATAGTTTGAAGTCAGGTAGCATGATGCCTCCAGCTTTGTTCTTTTTGCTTAGGATTGTCTTGGCTATGTGGGCTCTCTTTTGGTTCCATGTGAACTTTAAAGTAGTTTTTTCCAATTCTGCGAAGATAGTCATTGGTAACCTGATAGGGATGGCATTGAATCTATAAATTACCTTGGGCAATATGGCCATTTTCATGATATTGATTCTTCCTATCCATGAGCAGGGAATATTCTTCCATTTGTTTGTGTCCTCTTTTATTTCGTTGAGCAGTGGTTTGTAGTTCTCCTTGAAGAGGTCCTTCACATCCCTTGTAAGTTGGATTCCTAGGTATTTTATTATCTTTGAAGCAACTGTGAATGGGAGTTCCCTTCATGATTTGCCTCTCTGTCTGTTATTGCTGTAGAGGAATGTTTGTGATTTTTGCACATTGATTTTTTATCCTGAGACTTTGCTGAAGTTGCTTATCAGCTTAAGGAGATTTGGGGCTGAAACGATGGGGTTTTCTAAATATAAAATCATGTCATCTGCAAACAGTGACAATTTGACTTCCTCTTTTCCGAACTGAATACCCTTTATTTCTTTCTCATGTCTGATTGCCCTGGCCAGAACTTCCAACACTATGTTGAATAGGAGTGGTGAGAGAGGGCATCCCTGTCTTGTGCAAGTTTTCAAATGGAATGTTTCCAATTTTTGCCCATTCAGTATGATAATGTCTGTGGGTTTGCCATAAATAGCTCTTATTATGTTGAAATAAGTCCCATCAATACCTAGTTTACTGAGAATTTTTAGCACGAAGGGCTGCTGAATTTTGTCAAAAGCCTTTTCTGCATCTATTGAGATAATCATGTGGTTTTTGTCATTGGTTCTATTTATGTGATGGATTACGCTTATTGATTGTATGTGGAACAAGCCTTGCATCCCAGGGATGAAGCCAACTTGATCATGGTGGATAAGCTTTTTGATGTGCTGCTGGATTCAGTTTGTCAGTATTTTATTTTATTTTATTTTATTTATTTTTATTTTTTTGAGACGGAGTCTCACTCTGTCGCCCAGGCTGGAGTGCAGTGGCCAGATCT
>NW_012117043.1:8135437-8157210 GCF_000951035.1 Colobus angolensis palliatus | reverse complement strand
TAGTATTCTCTGATGGTAGTTTGTATTTCTGTGGGATTGGTGGTGATATCCGCTTTATCATTTTTTGTGGCATCTATTTGATTCTTCTCTCTTTTTTTCTTTATTAGTCTTGCTAGTGGTCTATCTATTCTGTTGATCTTTTCAAAAAACCAACTCCTGGAGTCGTTGATTTTTTGGAGGGTTTTTTGTATCTCTATCTCCTTCAGTTCTGCTCTGATCTTAGTTATTACTTGCCTTCCGCTAGCTTTTGAATTTGTTTGCTTCTGCTTCTCTAGTTCTTTTAATTGTGATGTTAGGATGTCAATTTTAGGTCTTTCCTGATTTCTCCTGTGGGCATTTAGTGCTATAAATTTCCCCCTACACACTGGTTTAAATGTGCCCTAGAGATTCTGATACGTTGTGTCTTTGTTCTCATTGGTTTCAAAGAACATTTTTATTTCTGCCTTCATTTTGTTATTTACCCAGTAGTCATTCAGGAGCAGGTGGTTTAGTTTCCATGTAGTTGTGTGGTTTTGGGTGAGTTTCTTAATCTTGAGTTCTAACTTGATTGCAGTGTGGTCTGAGAGACAATTTGTTGTGACTTCTGTTCTTTTACGTTTGCTGAGGAGTGCTTTACTTCCAACTATGTGGTCAATTTCAGAGTAAGTGTGATGTGCTGCTGAGAAGAATGTGTATTCTGTTGATTTGGGGTGGAGAGTTCTATAGATATTTATTAGGTCCACTTGGTGCACAGCTGAGTTCAAGTCCTGGATATCCTTGTTAACCTTCTGCCTTGTCGATCTGTCTAATATCAACAGTGGGGTGTTAAAATCTCCCATTATTATTGAGTGGGAGTCTAAGTCTCTTTGTAGGTCTCTAAGGATTTGCCTTATGAATCCGTGTGCTCCTGCATTGGGTGCATACATACATTTAGGGCAGTTAGCTCTTCCTGTTGAATTGATCCCTTTACCATTATGTAATGCTCTTCTTTGTCTCTTTTGATCTTTGTTGGTTTAAAGTCTGTTTTATCAGAGACTAGGATTGCAAACCCTGCTTTTTTTTTGTTTTCCATTTGCTTGGTAGATCTTCCTCCATCCCTTTATTTTGAGCCTGTGTGTGTCTCTGCATGTGAGATGCGTCTCCTGAATACAACACCCTGATGTGTCTTGACTCTGTCCAATTTGCCAGTCTGTGACTTTTAATTGACACATTTAGCCCATTTACATTTAAGGTTAGTATTGTTATGTGTGAATTTGGTCTTGTCACTATGATGTTAGCTGGTTATTTTACTCATTAGTTGTTGCAGTTTCTTCCTAGCATCAATGGTCTTTGTAATTTGGTATGTTTTTGCAGTGGCTGGTACTGGTTGTTCCTTTTCATGTTTAGCACTTCCTTCGGGAGCTCTTGTAAAGCATGACTGGTGGTGACAAAATCTCTCAGCATTTGCTTGTCTGTAACACATCTTATTTCTCCTTCTCTTATGAAGCTTAGTTTGGCTGGATATGAAATTCTGGGTTGAAAATTATTTTCTTTAAGATTGTTGAATATTGGTCCCCACTCTCTTCTGACTTGCAGAGTTTCTGTTGAGACATCCGCTGTTAGTCTGATGGGCTTCCCTTTGTGGGTAACTCGACCTTTCTCTCTGGCTGCCCTTAACATTTTTTCCTTTATTTCAACCTTGGTGAATCTGACAATTATGTGTCTTGAGGTTGCTGTTCTCGAGGAGTATCTTTGTGGTGTTCTCTGTATTTCCTGAATTTGAATGTTGGCCTGCCTTGCTAGGTTGGGGAAGTTCTCCTGGATGATATCCTGAAGAGTGTTTTCCAACTTGGTTCCATTCTCCCCATCACTTTCTGGTACACCTATCGAACATAGATTTGGTCTTTTCACATAGTCCTATCTTTCTTGGAGGCTTTGTTTGTTTCTTTATACTCTTTTTTTCTCTAAACTTCTCTTCTTGCTTCATTTCATTCATTTGATCTTCAATCGCTGATATCCTTTCTTCCACTTGATCGAATTGGCTACTGAAGCTTGTGCATGTGTCACGTAGTTCTCATGCCATGGTTTTCAGCTCCATCAGGTCATTTAAGGTCTTCTCTCTGCTGTTTATTCTAGTTAGTCATTCATCTAATCTTTTTTCAAGGTTTTTAGCTTCCTTGCGATGGGTTTGAATATTCTCCTTTAGCTCAGAGAAGTTTGTTATTACTGACCTTCTGAAGCCTACTTCTGTCAACTCATCAAAGTCATTCTCCATCCAGCTTTGTTCCAATCCTGGTGAGGAGCTGCACTTCTTTGGAGAAGAAGAGGTACTCTGGTTTTTAGAATTTTCAGCTTTTCTGCTCTAGTTTCTTTCCATCTTTGTGGTTTTTATCTACCTTTGGTCTTTGATGATGGTGACTAATAGATGAAGTTTTGGTGTGGCTGTCCTTTTTATTGATGTTGATGCTATTCCTTTCTGTTTGTCAGTTTTCCTTCTAACATTCAGGACCCTCAGCTGCAGGTCTGTTGGAGTTTGCTGGAGGTCCACTGCAGACCCTGTTTGCCTGCGTATCACCAGTAGAGGCTGCAGAACAGCAAATATTGCTGCCTGCTCCTTCCTCTGGAAGCTTCATCTCAGAGGGGCACCTGGTTGTATGGGGTGTCAGTCAGCCCCTACTGGCTGGTGTCTCCCAGTTAGGGTGCATGGGGGTCAGTGACCCACTTGAGGCAGTCTGTCCATTCTCAGAGTTCAAATTCTGTGCTGGGAGAACCACTGCTCTCTTCAGAGCTGTCAGACAGGGACTTTTTTTGTTTTTTGTTTTTTTGCTATTTTTTAAAATTATCAGAATGTGTCCTCTCTCTCTCTTTTCTTTCTCTCTCTCTTTAATATAGTATTATTTGGTTTATTTTGTGAATATTTTCTCCCAATCTATGGCTTGCCTTTTTGCTCCATTAGTGGTGTGTTTTGATGACCAAAAGTTTTATATTATAATGAATTTCAATTTTTCAATATTTTCTTTTATGTTTTAAATATTCTGTGTTTGGTTTAAGAAATTTTTGCCTTCTCCAAGATAATGAAGATATTTTCTTATGTTTTCTTTGGAAGCTTCACTGGTTTACTTAACAAATTTAGGTCTATTAGCTATCTTAAGTTAATTTTTTGGAAACAGTGTTTTACATTTTTCCATACAAATATCTACTGACACAGACAAAATATCTTCTGTTAATACTTCTGTTTAAAGTTGTACAGGAAGCCCTAGCTAACACAGAAAGCAAAATAAATAAATACATGAATAAATAAAGTTTATAAATATCAGAAACTGTATGTGGAAAATCCGAAATAACCTACAAACAAAATATTCAAGTTAATGTGTGAATTAGCAAGATCACTGAGTACAAGTTCAATAAACAACAAAAAAATGCATTTATACCTCCTAGCAGCAATTAAAAAATAAAAATTTAAAACATTACCATATGTAATAACATCACAATCATCAAATACTAAGGAATACACTTAACCAATGGTGTGCAAGACCTCCACACTGATAACTACAATATTGCTGAGATTAAAGACATTTAAGTAATTGTAGAGATGTATCATGCATATATTGTAGAGATATATCATGCATATATATATATATATACCCTCATAATTTTAAGATATTTTTTCCACTCTGATTCATACATTCAAGTGATTCAATGCAATCCCAATAAAAACCCTAAAGGTTTTTTTTGGTGCGTGATTCTAAAATTTATATGGAAATGCAAAGAACAAATAAAATCCAAACAACGTTGAAGAAGAACAAAATTGGAGGACTTACATGGTTGCATATCAAGAGTTACTATGTATCTTTGGCTGTGTGCGGTAACTCAGCCTGTAATCCCAGCACCATGGGTGGCCAAGGCAGGGGAATCACCTAAAGTCAGGCACTCGAGACCAGCCCGGCCAGCATGGTGAAACCCCCTCTCTACTGAAAATACAAGACTTAGCAGGGCATGGTGGTGCAAGCCTGTAATCCCAGCTACTCGAGAGGCTGAGGCAAGAGAATCACTTGAACCTGGAAGGCGGAGGTTGCATTGAGCAGAGATCGCATCACTGCACTCTAGCTTGGGTGACAGAGCGGGACTCCATCTCGGAAAAAAAAAAAAAAAAAAAGAGTTACGATACATCTTCAGTTAATGATGACGTGTGGTATTGGTAGAAGAATAGACGAACTAAACTATGGTACAGAACTGAACATCCAGAAACAAACTCATACATATGCAATCACTTCATTTACAGTAAAGATGTTATTGTAGTTCAGCTAGGAAAAGAATGGACTTTCCAATAAACGTTGCTTAGATCAATTGGATATCCTTATGGAAATAAACCATTGTCTTTTAAACTAAGAAAATATTCTTTCCAGAACCTACAAAGAACTCAAACAAATTTATGAGAAAAAAACAAACAGCCCCACCAAAAAGTGGGCAAAGGATATGAACAGACATTTGTCAAAAGAAGGCAATGCATACAGCCTATAGACACATGAAAAAATGCTCGTCATCACTGGCCATCAGAGAAATGCAAATCAAAACCACAATGAGATATCATCTCACACCAGTTAGAATGGCAATCATTAAAAAGTCAGGAAACAACAGGTGCTGGAGAGGATGTGGAGAAATAGGAACACTTTTACACTGTTGGTGGGATTGTAAACTCATTCAACTATTATGGAAAAGAGTATGGCAATTCCTCAAGGATCTAGAACTAGAAATACCATATGACCCAGCCATCCCATTACTGGGTATATACCCAAAGGATCATAAATCATGCTGGTATAAAGACACATGCACACGTATGTTTATTGCAGCACTATTCACAATAGCAAAGACTTGTAATCAACCCACATGTCCATCAGTGACTGGATTAAGAAAATGTGGCACATATACACCATGGAATACTATGCAGCCATAAAAAAGGATGAGTTTGTGTCCTTTGTAGGGACATGGATGCAGCTGGAAACCATCATTCTCAGCAAACTATCGCAAGAACAGAAAACCAAACACCGCATGTTCTCACTCATAGGTGGGAACTGAACAATGAGATCACTTGGACTCTGGAAGGGGAACATCACACACCGGGGCCTATTATGGGGAGGGGGGAGGGGGGAGGAATTGCACTGGGAGTTATACCTGATGTAAATGACGAATCGATGGGTGCTGGCGAGTTGATGGGTGCAGCACACCAACATAGCACAAGTATACACATGTAACAAACCTACACATTATGCACATGTACCCTAGAACTTAAAGTATAATAATAAAAAAAAGAAAGAAAATTTTTTTTACTTGTGTGTGAAATCGAAAACAGTTGAACTCATAGAAACAGAGTAGAAGGATGGTCAACAGGGGTCAGAGGATGATGAAATGGGGAGATGTTGGTTAAAGGGTACAAACTTGCAGTTATGAGATGAGTAAGTTCTGGATACCTAATGCATAGCATGGTGACTATAGTTAGTAATAACATGTTGTATACTTGAAATGTACTAAAGAGAGTATATCTTAAATATTCTCACCACACAGACAAAAAAGGTAATGATGTGAGGTGAGGTGCCTGACATGGCAATTAGCTTGACTTTGGTAATCATTTTACAATGTGTATATATATCTAAACTTTATGTTGTACAATTTTAATACATACAATTTTAATTTCTGCGTTATACCGCAACAAAGCTGAAGTTTTGTCCATGGATGCTGAGGTAAATGTCAAGCATGAAGCAAATTCTGATAAATGGAAATTATTTGAAGTTCTAATTTTCTTTGTACTGAAATATATAACAGTTTCACTGTAATATTGTCACAGCACTGTCTTTTCCTCGTCATTTAGAGGAACCTTTCTTTGACAAATATTTTTACAAGACAAAATTCATCAAATAAGTTGCTTTTGTATATAGATCCTTTTGAATGTTTGGCTACATTTAGGCATTGTAAAATCATAAACCTTCTCAATTTAATTTAATTTCAGTGTACAATATAAATGCATTCAATCCATCAAAAGATTGCTCCCAAATATCAACAGAATAAAAACACAATGAAATTCAAAATTAATTCTTGTATACCATTTGAGCACTTATTTAATTTGTTGTATTCCTTCTTTGCTTTCTTAGGCATAAATTTCACTAACTTCCTGCTTGCAAAGTTTGTTTTCAATAATTGCCATACACTCAAAGTTTTCAAAAGCTGAAATTGAAAATCAATGAATGACTCCTTATTTGTTGAATACTTTGATTAAATGTTTTCAGCTAATTTGGAATAAAATGCAACAAAACTTAAAAGACTCATTAAAAAAACCATATAACATCATTGAGAGAAACTTAGGTTGATGCACAAATTAATTCTTCAGTGGCTCAAATATTTCTGAGATATTATTGTTGATGGGAAGCAAAGAAAGAAACCATTTCTATGTTGCTGCATTTCCTGCATTCAACATTCTTTCTATTACAAAATATTTTAGTTCAGTTCTGTTATGTATATATATAATTATTTGTAAATTCTTACAACTGCAGCTTCTGATTTGATTGTTAGGCAATCACAGATGTTTTTGGACACACCAATGTATTATGTGTGTACCAAACTGATCCAAGTACATCATGTTCTGTTTCTTAACTTTAGTATAATACTATATTCCACCAAAATTGGTATTCCTATTATGACCGTAAAGCTGAAAATTGTATCTTCAGTGCTGACTTTTAACTGATAATATGGTTTGGCTGTGTCCCCACCTGTATCTCATCTTGAATTGTAGTTCCCATAATCCCCACATGTCATCAAAGGGATCTGGTAGGAGGTAATTGAATCTTGGGGGTGGTTACTCCCATGCTGTTCTCGTGATAGTGAGTGAGTTATCACAAGGTCTGATGGTTTTACAAGAGGCTTTTCCCCCTTTGCTTGGCACTTCTCCTTCCTGCCGCCATGTCAATAAGGATGTGTTTGTTTCCCCTTCTGCCATGATTGTAAGTTTCCCAAGGCTTCTTCAGCCCTGCGGAACTGTGAGTCAATTAAAGCTCTTTCCTTTATAAATTACTCAGTCTCAGGCAGTTCTTTATAGCAGCATGAGAACAGACTAATACAAGTGACTAATGTCAGATTTTTCACTTTGATAGGATGAACTTCCAAATGTTTTACATTGCATCCATTATTTGGACTAAAAAAAGCATTGTTATTGGAATTAAGTTAACTGACTTTGTTTAGCTGAATCATCATTCTGATATAAAACTGACATAATTTAACTTTTCATGAAGGTCTTCTGCTGATGGAGCCAATATTTTTACTAGATATCACATTAGCTTTCTTACATGTGCAAGAAAATTTGAACTGAACTTAAAAGTTAAATTGTTTGCCTTAAAATTAATGCTTTACAGAGTGTTATAGACA
The DNA here is from genome assembly GCF_000951035.1 of Colobus angolensis palliatus. Lineage (NCBI taxonomy): Eukaryota > Metazoa > Chordata > Mammalia > Primates > Cercopithecidae > Colobus > Colobus angolensis. The sequence continues at coordinate 8,149,839 of NW_012117043.1, read as the reverse complement.
CACACCTTTTGTAACATCCAGTGTTAGATTATTTTCATTCAATACAGTCTGCTTAAAGTAACTACTAACTTTTGAGGTAGATATCAGTGCCTCTTCAGCAGCCCTGGGTCTTTGATTTTCATGTGGTGATAAGCATCATTAGGGCTCCATTGGTGATTCATAAATGTCAACAAACATTTTATGCATGTCACATATTTAGGATGAACTTTCTTGATAAATGGAAACACATTACTTAAATTTTATTAAATATGCATTTCTATTTGTTTTTAAGCTCATTGCTGGGAAAGGCTTTGCATCCAAATAAACATTATAAAAGTGAAAATAAACAGTTGCAAATTAATATACAAACAATGACAAGGCAGTCTACCCAAAATATTTAGATCAATGTCTATATGCTTCTATTACCCTTACATGTTTGATGTACGTTTAACCTATATTTTCTTACATTTTCCGCTAACTCAATCTTGTGTGGTCTGGCAGCTTCCTACATCTCCCAGGATAAGCACAGGCCACGGCAAAACTGACTTGTATGAGTCCACCAAGTGGCCAGCAGGGACAGCAGGTCTGAATACCTACTAGGCCCAAACACTGGAAAATGAAAGCTAGCTTTCTCTAGCCTCTTGAGTCAGAACACAATACATTTTACCAGTGACCGCCCATCATGTTGACCATGAAAGGGAGATGCTGATTAATTGCAGCTGGAAAGGGGTGGTATCGCATATGCTGTCAACTTTCCAGTCCATATCCCCATAACGTTTACCATTTCGCTTTACAGCATCCCAGCTTCCTATTGCTAATTCTTGCATCTTTTTGCCTAAAGGCTATCTCTTTCCACTGAAGCCGTCATAGAAGGTGCAAAAGTACCCCACACTTACCCCATTCCTGCCTTGGGAGCATCCCACAACCAATGATTGTCAGGGATTGAAATATACATACCCCAGCTTTTTTCCCCTTGAGGATATAATTCTGTTTTGTTTGTTTGTTTGTTTTGTTTTTGTTTTTGTTTCTTTGGTGGAGTCTCGCTCTGTTTCCAGGCTGGAATGCATTGGCGCCGTCTTAGCTCACTGCAACCTCCAACTCCCTGGTTCAAGCGATTCTCCTGTCTCAGCCTCCTGAGTAGCTGGGATTATAGGCACATGCCACCAGGCCCAGCTAACTGTTGTATTTTTAGTAGAGATAGCATTTCACCATGTTGGCCAGGATGGTCTTGATCTCCCGACCTCGTGAGCCACTCACCTTGGCATCCCAAAGTGCTGGGATTACAGGTGTGAGCCACCATGTCAGGTCGAGGAGATCATTCTAAGGCATGCTTGACCGTGGCTCCCCAGAATTTTACTAACAGCATTAAGCTCTAAGTTCTTACAGTTTGATTATGCATTACTTATTGGATGTTTTCCTTTACTCATCATACTTTCCTACTCATCTCCTAGTTTTTCCTTCATCTCTTAAACTGCTTTTACATCAATTTTTTTTTTTCTCAGAATTTGATCAGGGAGAAATCCAAGTAAAGACAGATAATACAAGAATTGATCCTAGGAAGTAGATCCTCAGAATGGAATTATAGAACTGGTTACTTGACAGTGAGATTACTACAAAGATGAAATATTCCAAAATCAGAGACATTAGTCTAGAAAATAAGACTATAGATGAAGCTGTAAAGTGGGCACAAAGCACACAGAACTTTATGTCTCACATTAATGCCTATCAGAGAGTATCCATTGCATAGAAGGCACCGAATAAGAAGCTGGATAGATGCTGTTCAGCAGGGGTCGGGTCAGCCAGCCTCTGTTTTTGGTGACTCAAGGGCTTGTATAATGTGCCCACAATCAGAGTAGCCATGATGATAGGGATGGGGGCTATGTATGGCTACAAAAGGATGAACTCTCTCACTAAGACTGATTTAGTTATTGACATTGATGAACATCCAACCTATTATCAGCAGAGACTCATGCTGAGCCCTAGATACATGGGACCAATCTTGAAGGTTACTAGTCAATGGAAATTGAAAACATTGAATCACATCTATCTTGCTGTGATCTGAATATTTATGTTTAACAAAATTCATAGATGTGGTGGAATTCAGAGTTGAGGGCTTTGGGATGTGATCAGATTGTGAGGGCTCTATCATCATGAAATGAATTAGTGCCCTTATGAAAGAGATCCTGGAGAGCTAACTAGCCCCATCCACCATGTGAGGACATAGCATGAAAGGCCGTTTAGGAGGAATGGGCCCAAATGGCTTTCATATTTTTAAACCTAATCCCTGATATGAAAGTATTCAGAGGAAGTTTGAACTGGGCGGAGCCCACCAAAGATCAGCAAGACCGCTGTGGCCAGACTGCCTCTCTAGGCAGGGCATCGCTGAAAAAAAGGCGGCAGACCATGTACCCCAGAACTTAAAGTATATTTTTAAAAAATCAGGAAAGAGGAGACTAGAAAAAAAAAAAAAGAAAGTATTCAGAGGTGGAGCCTGAACTTGCTGGCACATTGATCTTGGGTTTCCCAGCCTCCAGAACTGTGAAAAGAAATGCTTATTGTTTACAAACCATCCAGTTTACAGTATTTCTTTTACATCAGTCCAAATGGACTAAGATATGCCTTTGGCAGTGATATATTCCTACTGAACTGACAACCATCCAAGGTTGGGTTTGTCTTCCCTGTCCTCAATTTCTTGACTAGAACCACTATCCAAGGGCTCATTGTTTGGTTTATTGTCACATAATCTGACAGTGACTTTGATCAAAAGACGTATATTATAGTGAAGGGGGTACAATAAGGTTATACTTTAAGAAGTCCACTGAGCTTACCATAAACAATGTGGCTTAGAAGCTGGTAGCCTGATAAAATAATGGGATTGTCTCCCAAAAGCATCAGAGTGGGTATTATCCTTCAAGATATGTTATATATGTTGAACTAATAACAATTTCATAGCGCTGAGCACCCTATAGATAGATGTATGGGTCTGGAAACCAAAAGGCAAAAGTAGGAGTGACCCCTCTCACCATCATTCCTAGTCACTCATTTGTATGATAATGTGCTCTCTGTCTCTACAATTTTAGAATTTATTGGCCTAAAGCTTCTTGTTTCCAGAGAAGGGATACTTCTAAAAGGGGGCAGAGAGCTTCACTAATCCTAAAAGCACAACTCCTACTTGATTATTTTAGGCCTCTTCTGCCAGTATACCAACAATAGGCAAATAATGAGTTACTATACTGGCAGAGATAATTAACCCTGATTATCATGAAGATATTGAGTTGCTGTTACTTAAGGGAACCAGGGTGGGTAATATCTGGAAGTCAAGGGATTCACTGGGACATCCATTTGCACTTCAAAGTACCGTGAAAAACATATGTGTACACTATAACAACAATGACCAGGCAATGGTATAGCCAGGAGTTCAGTCATCTCAGAGATGAAGGTGTGCTACCCTAGCAGACAAAAGACTGAAACTAGCAAAAGTTATGGATCAGGGTAAGGGGAATACAGAACAGGTGATAAAATATAACAATAATGACTATCACTTGGATATAAGGAGTGCAAGAGGAAATCTATATGAGATGTTGTTGGTGCCCAGTCCATAAACCATCTCTTTTTATCCCATTGGTCCAGAGTAGCATGTACTCGTATTTCTGTTCTTGAAGGCTTTTTCTTATTGCCAAAGCTTTGTTTGCTGTCTGTAGTGTAGCTCATGAGTGCCAGGGAATTAATACCCCTTGGAAGAAGTCCTCAACCAATGACTGATCAAAGTTAGGGTATAAACATCTCAGCTTCCTCACACTGTGGATAGGATAACCAGGAGGCAAGCATTTTACACTGACTCCCAGAGTTTGCCCAGCACAATTACTCTTCAGTTGCCTTCAGAGTAGCTGGCTTGACTCTACACCTTTTATTTGCTGTTTTTCTTCCCTTGTTTCACATTCTTACTCCTTGAGTTGCATTTTCCTTCACCTCCAAAACGAACTACTTTCATGAGAATCGTATTCTCAGGATCTTCTTTTGGAGGACCAAAATAAAAGTTGAGTTATTATTGATTGTCTTTCAGACATAATCACAGGTTAAATTGAGAACCATGTTTGGTGCCAAGACATCTCATACGTTAGTAAATGAGAACCTCACAGAAACTAGAAGTATAAAGTGCAGTTCTTCAAATCCATCCAATTTTATTTTAATGTAAACATTAATAATAATATTTGGCTAAAAATAGAAACTCCAAAACAAGTGCTAAACTGAATGGGACAATAGGTATAAAATGGGATTGTCACCGGTAAATTAGGACTTTCAGCTATCCTACAAATATACTTTGGGATTATCTTTTGCATTTTGAATGGACTTCATTATTAGAATTTCATTTTGGGTTCCACATTCCTGTGAGGTCCAAGTAACAGATGCCTGGCTGTTCTCCTGTGTTTTGACTCTTCACCTCTGCTCAACACTGAAGATATCTTTTCATCTTAGTCTTCTAGGATCTCAGATGTTCTGACATGATCTGAACCTCAGCCATATAACTCAGCATCCAACTCTCATGAGCCTTTTAAATATTTTAAGTTTAATATTTTAAGTTTGAAATTAAGCCTTTTAAATATTTTTGTCTATTTTTAAATAAATAATCTTCATACCTTTCATGTTTTTATGTAATTTCTTTTCTATTGCTTTGATGTACTTTATAAATATCAATTCCCTAGGACCTCAAAAGACCTTGGATATTTTCGAAGTTCCAGGAAACATTGTCTGATTAAGAAGCAACCACTTCTGAATAACACAGCTTTTAATTCAATGTCCATCTTGGACCTTGTTCAGACTTGACTGAGCACCCTTGGCCCTCGGGGATATCATCCTCTCTCAATTCTGGGAAGCAGAGTGACACCCAATTCATACACCTCAAGCTTTTAGCAAGACAGAGAATTTTAATTGAATTCCAAGGCAGTTAGTTTGGGTCTTAGAAATTTGTCACTGCCTGTGGGTGGCCTCTCGAGAGGGATATGCTTGGAGTATGTGTGTGTGCATTTCTTTTCTTCTTTTGGATGGGTCCAGCTAAGAGGTATTTGGTATATTGAATCATACAGACAAACAGAGCTCTAGCTCCGGCCACATTCCTGGATCATCAGCTCTGCTCTGCATAATATCCCTTCCTTAATTACAAAGTAATCAAGGTCTACTTAGCAAAAGGATACTCGCTTAGTACCAGAGTTGACTCCTTCATGACACTTGATGAGTCTACGAAAAGAAGACATGTCCATCTTTTTTAACTTGTGACCTCACCTCTATGTCCTTCCAGAATAGCGCAGTTAACAAAACAAACAAACAGACAGAAAAGAATGGAGAAATTTAAAGCTACCACAGACAACATAATTTAACAATAAAAATATTCACCTCCTATCTCTTCTATCTTTTATGGAAAATCTGTGTGGCTATCTTTCTCTCTCATTAAAGGAGAACAGTTTTGTGTCTACAGAGACAGTTTCACTTTGGGAGTTTGGAGTCATCCATGGTTGACTCTGATTAATGCCCAGTAGATTCTTTATTGAACCAGAGACCTCCCTTGAGGCTTTTTTTTTTCCTCTAATAGAACCTTACCCGTATTGTGGGATTTAGGAATGGTTTCCCCAAGAATGTGAAGCTTGAGCAAAGAGCAAAATTTTAGAAATACCATTACAGCCTTGCTGGGACTCATATCATCTCTAACTAGCCCAGATCACAGCTCACTCTTTCCAGTGAGATCAGGATTCCTGTCTTACTCTCAGAAGTATGGTATGCACAGTGTGTGCACACCTACCAAGAAGCCTATCTCTTCCCTCCATCTCCCCAAATCCCATCCTTCTTCTATCCTCTTGGAAATATTTGAAAACTGAGCAAACCTGCCTTTTTTTTCACTGTTTTTGATTGATAGGTAATCCTAAAGTTTTTCCGTGATGCTCTTTGTAATATTCATTTCATGGTTCCAATTGATCTTATATCCTCAGCCTCTTCAAAGACCGTTGATCTTAACAGCAGCCTGATTCTCCTTTAAGGACGTAATTTCTCTTTGTAGCTCATTTATGGTAGTGATGATAATAACAATGAAGCAAGGTGATCAATTTTTCCCCACTATACTTTGGATGTGAATATGATATGCAGCTCCTTTTTCCCCTTTAGCTTGTCTGACCATTTTCATGAGTACCCCCACCCACCTGCTACTCCTTGGGGGTGCACTGGACTAGACCCATCATTAGGCATTCTGTGAACATTCTCTGCTGATGATCTTGTGGTCTATTCATTTTGGCCCAATAGCACAGGAGTCCCCAACTTCCAGGTCATGGACTGCTACCAAGTCCATGGCCTGTTAGGAACCAGGCCACACAGCAGGTGGTGAGAAGTGGGTGAGTGGGCATTACCACCTGAGCTCCACCTCCTGTCAAATCAGCGGCAGCAGTAGATTCTCATAGGAGCTGGAACCCTGTTGGGATCTAGGTTGTGCACGCCTTATTAGAATCTAATGCCTGATGATCTGTCATTGTCTCCCATCACCCCTACATGGGACCATCTAGTTACAGGAAAACAAGCTCAGGGCTCCCACTGATTCTACATTATGGTGAGTATATACTAATAACAATAGGAACAAAGCACACAATAAATATTATGTGCTTGAAACATCCTCCAACCACCCCCCGCCCACATCTATGGAAAACTGGCTTCCACAAAACCCATCCCTGGTACCAAAAAGGTTGGAGACCACTGCAATAACACATCCCTGTTGACTCAGCATCCTCTGGGCTCTTGCATATATTACAGATTCCTCTGATGCTCTGCCAACTCCTTCATCCAGATGTTTATGTTAGGCTGGCACATTTTGAAGATGTCATGATCCCCAGCTTCCCTCTTCTTCCTCTTCTCTATCATTTCCACGCTGTATACTAGACCTCTCTAAGGTAGGTTTGGAAGGACTACTCCCCATTTTTTTCCCCCATAAATCTGTTGTTCTTAGTATTAGTCCTAGGCACGGAGCCCCAGGCTATTATTTGCTTCTTTCCAGCAGTTATCCTACTCTTGTCAACCCAGTATCTAGCACTATTTGGTTTTAAGCTCTTTCCTTTTGCTTCAGGCCACGTTGTACTGATTTATAGTCACCCTTTCAACCTGCTTGATGTTATCTGTGTCCAGGTCTTTTGCATTCACCTTGATTCATATTGCAGGTCTACTTGGTTTGCAGGACACATTTTCACTAGTTTATAGTTTAACAATAACCTAGCAATCTCTTATGAGAAGGAAGAAGAATAAAATAATGGGAATTATTCTGGTAAGTTCTGTGGGCAGTTATTATGGTAGGTTCTCTGTGTTCTTTACCTCCTTTAGTCCTTCTAACACTCCCATGAAATTTTAATATTATCACATTTTTAGAGATTAGGAAACTAAGGCTCAAAGAGATTAGGTTAAGTAGTTTGTCCAAAGTCAGAGAACCAACAAGAGGGAGAGGTAAAATTTAAACACTGGCTTGAATCTAAAGCACGTACTTCTCCCAATACTCCATCATGCCATCTGTGCTTGGCTTTTTCACCAACTCTTGTAAGTTCTCCAACAGGGCCAGGTCTCATGCGACCTCCATGTCCCCATACCTGACTATTTCACGCTGGTTCTAAACTACCCCTAATCAAAGCTTCCTGTTTCTTCCAGTGCTGTACCTAACTGGACAATCCATCCAGTGTTTGCTTTTTTATCAATGATTTTTTAACATGGAACCATCCATGTTTTCACCTCATTTGTGGCACACATTTCTGTTGTGTCTTGAAGTCAATGAATTAACCCACTCTCAATTTTTATTTTTTAGCTCTAGATGATCAGATTTATCTCTTCCTAAAATATAGAAGGGCTTCTCGTGAAAATCCACAGTCTTCTGGCTTATTCTTCCCATCAATTCCTAGCTCTCTTTCTTAGAGGCAACACTTTATCTCTTCAGATTTTTTGTTTGTTTAGTTGGGGTTTTTTGAACACATATAATAGTTACTTATCTGTATCGAAATAAAATGCTTATAAAATTACCTTTAGTTATTACATTTAGACTTTATTAAGTTCTTGCTATGATAGATGAGGACTTAGCTTTTTATATTATCTTCAATGCCATCACAATCTTTAAAATAGTTAACCACTCTTTTTAGTTCTTCTATTAGTTAATTTTTGAGCTTTAATGTTAGATAAAGTTAGCATGTTTTTGTTCTATCAAGTATAGATATTTTCTCTAGACCCCTCACATTATAAGATTGGGATATTAACACTCCTTGCTTTCCACTCTCCTCTGTGCCCTCTTAGACCCTACTTCCATGCTTCCCATGTTGTCTTCTTTAAATTTACATTTAAAATGTCAGACTGATCATATTTACATTCTGTTCTGTACGTATGACTTTTCTATGCCATGTGTATAGATTGATTCTAAAATTTAAATATTATCAGTATTTTCATTGTTGTTACCACATAAATATTATTTACTGCAGAGCCAAGTAATGTGCTATGTACACATTTACTTACATAATCACTTGTCCTTCATCTGGTTTTTAACTTTCCCCTCCTCTGTACCTTTATTATGTCCCTAAGGTCTTTTGATCTCTATCTCAAGGTTTCCATCAAATCTGCAAAGTCCTCGTTTGTTCGAGTGCCATTGCTTCTGGAGTCCTGCTCAATCCTGAAGTATTCTCTAGGCTTGATGACCAGCTGTCACCTGGGAATTTCCTTCATTACTCTCTTGGATTAGAATCACGATTCTATGGATCCCACTTTTCCCCCTCTCTTCATTTAAACTTTCCAGTAACTTCCCATGAACAAAATCTACTGGCAGTAATGTCCTAGCTTTGCTTTTATTTTATCCTTACATTTAATTGGTAGTTTGACCAGAGTTGGAGTCCCCTCTGCCCACTGGACAGTATCCATCTTCTTCTGGTGAGCAGTGTTGCAGAGGAGAAGTCTGAGACCAGCATGGCTCTTCTTCCTTTACAGTTGTGCTGTTGCCTTTAGCTTTTTTTCTCTCTGGACACTTAGAACCATCTTTTTATCCTAGGTGTTTTGATATTTCATAATATAACAAGGTATGTCCTTTTTAAAAATTCACCAAGTTAAGTACTCAGAGGGACCTTTTAAAGAGAAGATTCATGTTCTTTAACTTTTGAACATTTACCTCTATTATTTATTTGATAGCTTTTTCCTGCTTTTTCTCCAGATTTCTCTCTCAAAATCCTATTAGTCAAGTGGTAGACCTCCAGTCTCTCAAACTTTTTATCACTGCCTTTTGCTCTTACAGTTTATGAGATTTCCTTAATTTTCAAAATCTTCCATTCTTTCTCTTTTTGACCATATTTTGACTTTTCTTTCTTTCTTTCTTTTTTTTTATTATACTTTAAGTTCTGGGGTACATGTGCACAATGTGTAGGTTTGTTACATATGTATACTTGTGCCATGTTGGTGTGCTGCACCCATCAACTCGTCATTTACATCAGGTATAACTCCCAATGCCATCCTTCCCCCCTCCCCCCTCCCCATAATAGGCCCCGGTGTGTGATGTTCCCCTTCCAGAGTCCAAGTGATCTCATTGTTCAATTCCCACCTATGAGTGAGACCATGTGGTGTTTGATTTTCTGTTCTTGGGATAGTTTGCTGAGAATGATGGTTTCCAGCTGCATCCATGTCCCTACAAAGGACACAAACTCATCTTTTTTTATGGCTGCATAGTATTCCATGGTGTATATGTGCGATATTTTCTTAATCCAGTCTGTCACTGATGGACATTTGAGTTGATTCCAAGTTTTGCTCTTGTGAATAGTGCCGCAATAAACATACGTGTGCATGTGTCTTTATAGCAGCATGATTTATAATCCCTTGGGTATATACCCAGTAATGGGATGGCTGGGTCATATGGTATTTCTAGTTCTAGATCCTTGAGGAATTGCCATACTGTTTTCCACAATGGTTGAACCAGTTTACAATCCCACCAACAGTGTAAAAGTGTTCCTATTTCTCCACATTCTCTCTAGCACCTGTTGTTTCCTGACTTTTTAATGATTGCCATTCTAACTGGTGTGAGATAATATCTCATTGTGGTTTTGATTTGCATTTCTCTGATGGCCAGTGATGATTAGCCTTTTTTCATGTGTCTGTTGGCTGTATGCATGTCTTCTTTTGAGAAATGTCTGTTCATATCCTTTGCCCACTTTTTGATGGGGCTGTTTGTTTTTTTCTCGTAAATTTGTTTGAGTTCTTTGTAGGTTCTGGCTATTAGCCCTTTGTCAGATGAGTAGATTGCAAAAATTTTCTCCCATTCTGTAGGTTGCCTGTTCACTCTGATGGTGGTTTCTTTTGCTGTGCAGAAGCTCTTTAGTTTGATTAGATCCCATTTGTCGATTTTGGCTTTTGTTGCCGTTGCTTTTGGTGTTTTAGACATGAAGTCCTTGCCCATGCCTATGTCCTGAATGGTATTCCCTAGGTTTTCTTCTAGGCATTTTATGGTTTTACGTGAATTTCCAAAGATTCATTATTTGATTGCCCCTTTTTCCTTTATTAAATAAGTGAAATAGTTTTCAATTTTTTGTGAATTTTAATTATATTTAATTTGCTTTTTCTTTTCAGTTTCCTGAATTATGTATTTCCTTCAAGATCAGCTTGATAATGGTTTCCTTCTTGTTATTTTTCCTTCATGCTGAAAGTTTTCCTCAAGCATCAATAGATCCTGGACTTTTCATTTATGTTTAAGAGGTAAGTGCTAGAAAAGCTGAGCCAGGAGTTGGGAGTGAAGCTTGTTTACTATTAGGATTCATTTTAAGTGTAGGAGGAGTGGGTCCTGCTGTGCATGGAGGGACACATAATGTGCCAGAACACAAGAGCATGTTGCTTCTCTCACTGGAAGCAATATTTTACATTTTATTCAATTTTTTTAAAAGTAAGAAACAACTACCTTTTCCATAAAGCATATAAAAACCTGTTTTTGTGGTAAACATAGGATCAGAGAAAGGAAAAAAGTAGTTAGTGTCTGTGTACACATGTTCCCACCCGTGTTTACCATACTGCCTACCACCATTACATCAGGTATCTCTGAGTCAAGAGTCTGCCTGGAGTTCTTCTGGGGTTCAGCTTTCTCCTCTAATCTGTTATACCAGTCAATATTTTTCCATCGACTTTGAGTTTGCGGACAGGTGTTGAAGCATTCTATTCCTAATGACTTTATCCCCATTCTTTTTGTTTTTCTGGAGGCACATGAATTTTTACCTAATTTTTCATTGCAAACGGGCCTTCCAAAGGTCGAGGAGTAAATGTACATGTTCAATCCTCTATGTTGGAAGAGAAGCTGTAATTTACATTTTTAGGATGAATTTACATTTCATTCCTCTATGAAATCTAAAATAATTGAAATCATAGAAACAGAGTAGAAGGGTGGTTAACAGTGGACAGAAGGTTAGGAAATGGAGACATATTGATCAAAGGGTACAAATTTGCAGTTATGAGATTAATAAGCTCTGAGACCTAATGTGCAGCATGATGACTTTTGTTAATAATAATGTATTGCATACTTGAAATTTGCTAAAAGAGTAGATCTTAAGTGTTTTCATCACCAAAAAGAAATAAAAGTAACTACTGAAGGTAATTGATATATTAATTAGCTTGATTGTGGTCATGATTTTAAAATGCATATAACGTACAAGAAAAATCACATTGTATACTTTAAATATATACAATTTTTATTTGTCAATCATATGTTGGGAAAGAAAAGGTGCTCTTGCCTGCTGTGGGGTAAATGGACGGGATGTGGGCAAGAGTAAATGCAGAGAGATCAGTAGGAGACTATGGCAGTTTTTGAGAAGGATGACACTGTTTTGAAACAAGATAGAGACAAATGTTGTCATAGTGGCTGCACCATTTACATTCCCACCAATAGTGTACAAGAGTTTGAATTTCGCCACAACCTCATCAACACTTGCTGTCTTTTGTTTTTACAATAACACTATCCTTACAGGTGTTAGGTGATATCTCATTGTCATTTGATTTGCATTTTCCTGATGATTTGTGATGTTGAGCATCTTTTTACTTTTTGGCCATTTGTATGTCTTCCTTGGAAAAATACCTATTCAGATCCTTTCCCTATTTTTAAATTGGGTTATTTATTTACTTATGATTTTGCTATTGAGCTTTTTTTTGTTAATAGTTTCAACTTTTATTCTAGAATCGGGGCTGCACATGCAGTTTTGTTACATGGGTATAATGCATGATACTAGGGTTTCAAGTATGAATGATCCCATCACTGAAGTAGTGAGCATAGTACCCAATAGTTAGCTTTTCAATCCCTGCTTCTCTCCCTTCTTTCTCTTTCTAGTAGTTCCCAGTGTGTATGGTTGTCATCTTTATGTCTATGAGTACCCAGTGTCTTGCTCCCACTTATAAGTAAGAACATACAGTATTTGGTTTTCTGTTCCTGTATTATCTCACTTAGGATAATGGCCTCTAGATGCATCCATGTTGCTGCAAAGAACATGATTTCATTCTTTTTATGATTGTTTAGCACTGCATAGTACATACATACTACATTTTCTTTATCCAATCCACCATTGATGGGCACCTAGGTTGATTCTGTGTCTTTGCAATTGTGAATAGTACCAAGATGTACGTACAAGTTTGCATGTCTTTTTGGTAGAATGACTTATTTTCTTTTGGATAGATACCCAGTAATGGGATTGTTGGGTCAAATGGTAGTTCTAAATTCTTCAAGAAATCTCCAAACTGCTTTCCACTGTGGCTGAACTAATTTACATTCCCACCAACAGTGGGAATTTCCTATATATTTTGGAAATTAACTCCTTATCAGATACATGGTTTGCAAATATTTTCTCCCTTTCCATTGGTTGCCTTTTCACTTTATTGTTTTCTTTATTATGCAGAAACTTTTTAGTTTCATATAATCCACTTTTTAATTTTTGCTTTTGTTGTCTATGTTTTTGTTGTCATATAAAAAATTATTGTCAAGACCAATGTCAAGGAGATTTTTCTTTTTTTTCCTAGGAGTCTCATGGTTGCAGGTCTTATGTTTAAGGCTTTATTCTATTTTTAATTGATTTTTTGTGTATGGTGTAAGATAGGCATCCAATTTCATTATTTTGCATATAGACATACAGTTTCCCCAGAACCATTTATTTAATAGACTATTCATTTCCATTGTGTATTCTTGGTGCCCTTCTTGACCATATTGCATTGGTCTATTTCTTGACTTTCTAGTCTAATCTGTTAGCTGATGTCCTTGTTTTCATGCCAGTACCATACTTTTAGTAATTGTGCTAAAATCAAGCTAGGAAGCTCCCTCCCTTGGACCAGTATTTTTCCAACGAGTCCCCAAGGAATTCTCAGTTTTTCCTTATTTTTTTCTTCTTGTCATTTCCTCTTCTCCCATGGCAATCGAGGGGGAGAATTATTACAGAATACAAGAAGATGGGTTGGATTTAAACAGACATGGGTGTTAATCCTTATTGTGCCATTTATTGACATTGAGACCTTGAAAAATTAATTTTTCTGAGGCTGGAAGAATAATGATAATACTGCCCTGCATTAGCTAGCTAAACTGCCATGACAGAGACCAAAACAACAGTGAGTCCAACAAGATGGATATTTGTTTTGCTCTCTTTTAACAGTCCTAGGAGTGCAAGAGGCTCTGTTCCTTCCATCTTATTGCTCAACTGTCTTTTAGACAGAGTTTCTCAACTTCAGCATTATTCACATTTGGGGCTGAAAAATTCTTCCTTGGGCAGTGGGGGCAGGAAGGGATGTTGCCCTGTGTATTGTAGGATATTTAGCAGCATCCCTGGTCCCTGCTTACTAGATGCCAGTAGCACTCTCTCCCTGGTTGTGACAATGAAAAAATGTCTCCAAACACTTTCAGTGTCTCCTGGAGCAACAAAACCACTACCTGGTTAAGATCCACTGCCTAAGGATGTGGTCTTTGGTCATGTGATCAAAGCTGGTTCACCAAGACCATCTTTATATTCTAGTTCATAGGATAGGGGAGGGAGAAAAAGTGGAAGGCAAACAATTTGCTTTTAAGAGAGTTATGTAAAGGTTACACATATCAGTTATGTTCATATTCTTTGTGCTAAAACTTGGTCATTTGGCAACAGTAAGCCACAAAGGAGGCCCAAATAGTCAGTCTGCTAAAAATCAGGGAGGCTCTACTTCAAAAAGGATTAGGGAAATACGAATAATGGGAGGAGGCATTTAGAAGCCTCATTACCCTTATAGAATTGTTATACAATTAAATATAATACTGTACCTACAGTACCTAGCATAGTTATGTAGTAAATGCTTAGTAATATGCTGGGCGCGGTGGCTCAAGCCTGTAATCCCAGCACTTTGGGAGGCCGAGACGGGCGGATCACGAGGTCAGGAGATCGAGACCATCCTGACTAACA
>NW_012117043.1:8088153-8134722 GCF_000951035.1 Colobus angolensis palliatus | reverse complement strand
ACCTCCGCCTCCTGGGTTCAAGCGATTCTCCTGCCTCAGCCTCCCGAGTAGCTGAGACTACAGGTACACACCACCATGCCCAGCTAGTTTTTGTATTTTTAGTAGAGACTGGGTTTCACTACGTTAGCCAGGCTGGTCTCGAGTGCCTGACCTCAGGTGATCCTCCCGCCTCGGCCTCCCAAACTGATTTAAATTCTGGCTCAAGAACTTCCTAGGGATGTCACTTTTTACTTCTTTGTGTACGTGGTGACAATGTCTGAACTCAGTGTCCTCATCTGAAAAAAATGGGGATAGCAATATTTACTTTACAGGGTTGTCATAAATGAATTGAAAAGAAGAATGTGTTAAGCCCCTATTTGCCTTGTCCTGTAAATAGTATTCCAAAAAGTTATTTATAATACCCTATACATTTTAAAATAGTATCTCAATTTTCTAGAAAAGTAACTGTAGCTGGGTAAGGCATATTTGTTTGCCTAAAGTTACACTTGCACACAATATCAGGGGGAGAAATAGATGGGATTTGAACTTGGGTCTCTCTGATAATAAAATCAGTACCCTTTACATTGACAAAGGTTTTCTTTCATGTCTTTCTCTAGCACAGATTACTCAAGAGACTTTAAACTACTTCTGTCACTTAAAGTGGGAGCTAAAGGATGAGAACATCATAAAGGGGAATAACACATACTGGGGCCTATCAGAGGGTGAAGGGTGGGACAAGGGAGAAGATTAGGAAAAATAACTAATGTGTACAAGGCTTAACACCTGAGTGATGAAATAGTCTGTATAACAAACCCCCGTGACACGTGTTTACCTATCTAACAAACTACACATCCTGCACATGTACCCCTGAACTTGAAATAAAAGTTAAAAAACAAACGAAGAAGATGCCCTGTGTGTGAACTTACAGAATATGAGACAATAGCTTCACCAAGTGGGATATTACAGAACAGAACAGACAGTCCTCTCTTTGCCCTGGAAAGAGTAACGATGTGGAGAATGACATGGCTCGGGGAGTGGTCTTGGCCACTGATCTCCCCTTCCCCTCCCTGGTTCTTACCAAAACCACCATCAGGCAATCCCCGCAAGCTGAGCTTATCACCAGGATCCTGGCACTGTCAAAGGGGCTGACCCAAGCCTGTCTTCCACTGCCTGTAGCTAGTTGCACAAGCTGCTGACCTACATGGAAAGCATCGCATTTCATGAGAATGAAATAAGGACATTGGACAAGAGCTCCACATTTCCTGCCATCAGATTTACTTCATTTTCGGGAATGGCCCTGCTAACCTATGATTTCAAAGGAGTCCAAAGAATTGTGGAGTCTAGCAATCAGTTTTACTGGTAGTCTCTTTTTACCTCTATGTCTCTGTGTGGCCTGTTCCTTTCTGCATGTGTGCATTCAAACGCATTCGTAAAGACAGGCATGAGGAACTCTCTACTCCACATACACCAAGGTGTCCTGTGATACATCAGAGCAGCTATGGTATAATGAAAGGAGCACAATTTTTGGCACCAGAAAACCCGTATTGGAATCCTAGGCTTGTTACTTGCCATGTGACCTGGGGTACTTCTCTGGGTCTTAGCTTTTCTAAATGGAAAACAAAGCTAATAAACCCTACTTCATAAAGCTGCTGAGGGATTTAATATTACAGATGGGTGGCAGTGGACTCAGTGTGCTGTCATGAAAAGAGACCTGAGTTCTAATCCAGAATCTATCTCCTAAAAGCCACATGAGTCAGGCCAGTGTATTAAACTTCTCTTTTCCTCAGTTTATGCATCTTTAAAATGGGAGTCATAATGATACCTCCACCCAGGGTTTGGTGTGGGGGTCAAATGGGACAATGGCTCAAATCCTCTAGTAAGGTCCCCGGTATACAGCAGTGATGCAGTAAGTTGCTTTCTTTCTAGCCCTTTTTCAGCCATTATGTGAAAACCCATTGTACAATTCCAAGTGGTGTTCAAATAAAAGATGATTCTGTAACAGTGGTAGTTGCCAAAGTAAGTGACATGACTCATTTTAAGGAACCTAGTACAAGACAGGGGTGTGTGCTTTCAAACAGACCAGGCTGAACCGTGTCTCAGAGAGACTTCTTCAAGAGTGTCTGTTTCTGTATTTGGCCCCCGGGGTTTCCTCACCGCTGAGTTAATGGGCTGCTTAATGGAAGCTCCTGATTATGACTCAATGGAGAACCCACCTGTCTTCCTCTCGTGACACAAAAGGCATTTTAACTGCTTTTATTCCTCTTTACCATTTACTGCTGCAGCCTAACTGGGTGGGTCACAAGAGGATTGTCCTCCCCAAGGATCATCTCCTGAATTACCAGTCCTAGGTGCCAGTCATTGCCTTTGTAAAGATCCATCTTGATCCTGGATCCCACTTCTCACCTTATTTTATAACTGGCTTCTCAGCTTCATAAGGAGTAACCAGTTTTTCAGTAATGAGTAAGGTCAAACATGACCCTTTGGAATGTATGTTGCTGGGACACTCATCCCAACTCTGAGAGCCCCACATGGGACAAGATTTCATCTTCATGAAAAGTCCAATGAGGTATGATATGGTTTGGATCTGTGTCTCCACCCAAATATCATGTTGACATATAATCCCCAATGCTAGAAGTGGGGCCTGGTGGGAGGTGATTGGATCTTAGGAACAGTTTCTAATGGCTTAGCACCATCCCGCTAGTGCTGTTCTCATAATAAAGTTCTCAAGAGATCTGGTTGTTTAAAAGCATGTAGCACCTTCCTCTCTCTCTCTTCCCCCTGCTCTGGCCATGTGAGGTGCTTGCACCCCCTTTGCCTTCTGCCATGATTGAAAGCTTTCTGAGGCCACCTCATGCTTCGTGTATAGCCTGCAGAACCATGAGACAATTAAACCCTCTTTTCTTTGTAAATTACCCAGTCTAAGGTATTTCTTTATAGTAGTGCAAGAACTAACTAGCACAGGGTAGAATTTTTCCTCAAACTCCTTCTCTTTCAAGCTCTTGCAAAGACCTTAAGAAGAACTTTAAATTGTATCTTCCTGTCCTATCCTGACTACCTGCTTAGTATTTCCCACCACCTGCACCAGCCATACCCTCACTCTCTGTCCACAAGGCCATTCTGTGCCTTGGCTTCCAAAGCCACCCACCACAGCATTCCACCTGTGCCATTCCTCTCCATATGCTTGTCCTAGGGCCTTAAGGGCCCACAGTTGACAGTAAATCATATACTGGACTAATTTATTATTAACAAATAGTAATACATTATTTCAATTTCATTTAAATCAAATTTATAATCATCAAGCAGTAATGGTCCAGGTGCTATGTCAGGCACTATGTAGACAGACTACACCACTCTAGGGAGTTTGTACTCTTTATCTGATTTAATACTCAAAAAGTAGGCATAACCATTCTTGCTCTCAAGGGAAAAACTCAGACTGAGAAAGACTTGCCGACTCGTTCAAGGTTACTAGGCCCTCTCTATTGCACAATTTGTGCAAGGGATACCATTCCCATAGCAACCCATGCAAATGGTACTCTCTGGATTTGTGTTCCAGGACATGGAACACAAATTCCCACATATTCCCACAAAGGGAATAGTACTCCTGGAGCCATGCACAGCAGTGGTATTTTTGTTTTTTGTTATTTTGTTTGTTTGTTTGGTTTGGTTTGGTTGTTTTGTTTTGTTTTTGAGACGGAGTCTCACTCTGTCGCCCAGGCTGGAGTGCAGTGGCGTGATCTTGGCTCACTTCAAGCTCTGCCTCCCAGGTTGACACCATTCTGCTGCCTCAGCCTCCTGAGTAGCTAGGACTACAGGCGCCCGCCACCATGCCCAGCTAATTTTTTGTATTTTTAGTAGAGACGGGGTTTCACAGTGTTAACCAGGATGGTTTCCATCTCCACGGCAGTGGTTTTGATGGTCACCCAGCAGGTAGTGACAGGATCAAGAACTGAAACTATTTCTAATATTGAAGCTCAGTGATTCTAGTTCACACACCAAAAATTAATCTCTAGCACAATGTCAATTCTCTTTAAATCACATGAAAAAGGGGTGGTTGTAGGCTTGCATAAAATAACTTGGATACTCGAGAGTGGCTAATCCAAACAATGCTTAGCATTCTCATTTGCATAAACAGCTTTGAGTTCATATGCTGTACTGGGTGGGAGTAGCACTCCAAGGTGAGTCCTCGCCGTTCAGAAAGGTATAGCCAATTCCCCATATAGGAAGGAGCCAGGCAATGGGGAAAGAGCATAGGTCAGACAGAGCTGAGCTTGACTCTGCAATTTGCCATTTGTTAGTGTGACCTGGGGCAAAAAATAAGTTATTCTGAGCTTCACTTTTATCTTTTGCAGAGAACAATCCATTTACTTAAACCTAGTTACCTTAGGTTTACCAGATAGGATTCACTGAAGTGTTTATAATGCCATAATTCAGTGCTTTTAAAAGTGAATAAAATTTGATGCTACCAAGACAATTTTAAATTAAACAGATAATTTTAAAAATCTCCTTTATCCTGAATAAATTTTAACAACTACTTTCTTCAACCGTAGACACTGTTTATAGTCAGTGGGTGGATCCTGCATTCTAATCAGTTCTACTGATTTTAAAGTCACTGTTTCTTCTATTATATTCCCCTGTCCTCGAATGTTTTTAACTCATCGTTTTAAAAAAAGCTTAAAATAATATGTATTTCAGTTATGCTTTAGCGATTTTAAATACTCAATCAAATTTTCATCCAGCTCTGGTCATATATTCTGTCTTCTACTTTGTTGGTGGCTTAAGCATTTGCAAGTATGCCAGGTCCCCCATTAGGACCACTGTCTGCACACACACTCCTCTCTTCCCCTTCAGCTGCTCAAAGATTCTCTATGCTGTCCTTGGGAGTTTTTGTGCTTGAAGAATCAATCAGAATTAGGAGATGTGCTGACAGCCACACAAGCTGATTTCCTGGACCTCTTAGCCCGCAGGTCCAGAAAGGAAATGCAGACTTTCATTTCTAATAAAATGACAAGGATATTGTGGTGGGAAGGCTTGTCTCTTCCTAATATGGGCTACTTACTGGCCTTTTTCTTCATTTTTATGTGAGTTAAATTCCTATTGATGTGGGTGATGACTGTTGGTCAAACATCGCTCCTGCATCTGGGTCCGGCATACTCCCTCAGTGTCCCAGTGGTAAACACAGAGGAATTGAAAGACAGAATGACTTCACTCTGAAGTCCTATTTGGTGCACATTTTGAGCCCAGGGACCAACCATGCAGGAGGCCTAGGGTGTTTTCACTCGGGCACAACCATGAAAGTGTTGTGTATTTTTTTCCCCTTGGTGGAAAAATGATGGCTTTGCTTTCTTGAAGCATTCCTGTTGGCTTATTCATGGAACCCAAAGAGGGCGACATCCAAGGAGGGTAGCATGCAGCCTTCTGTTTCCCAGCCAGAGTCAGGGTTTGGCAAAGAGTTAGAGCTGGGAGGGAGGCGGGACTGCCCAGTGCAGTAGGTGACAGAAGAGTTGGCCAAAAGGTAGGAAAGACTTGAAACCAAAATCCACACTCTGATGTGCGGGGCCTCCCAGTGAGAAAAAACACTCACCAGACACCCACATACTTATTTGGGTTGGAATAGGGTATGCAGCGCCCAGGAGGCTGTTGAAACAGAGTACGGACACCCTTCAATGGGCTAGGGGAGCTGTGGAAAGCAGGGGCTGAGAGGAGGAGTGAAGGGGAGAATGGCCAAGGCAGGGCTGTGTCTCCCTTGCCCAAAGAATCCATTTTGCAGGTTTACTTGGGATGGAGCTATAGGCTGTGTCCTGTGTGGGTGGTGGGTGGTGAAACTTATGAGAAGTAGGGAGCTTTCTTTTCTCCAGAGCCAGACAGACTTAGGTTTGAGTCCAGACTCCACCACTTATGAGCATTGGAATGTTGGGGAAAAGTCACTTAAGTTGTCTGAACCTCAGTTTCCTAATGAGTCAAATGGGAATAAAATTGTGGTTTTTTAATGAGTACTCAATTTGGTATTGGATATGAAAACTTAGCCTTGGTGTGTCTGGCCCTCGTCAATTTTCAGTAATTAGCTGCTAATTTTTCACGTGTTAGATGACAGGTTGTATATAGGAAGGGCAGTCTCATAGAATGGTGATAGAGTGTCTCCTCCTGGGTATAAATTCTGGCTCTACCTGGTACTGGGCTTATGACTTAAGCATGTTTCTTAACATTGCTAAACTTCAGTTTATTCCAAATCATAAAAAGATTATCATAGTAATACTCATTCTACTTTTTCATCAAGAGGACTAGTAGGGATAATGCATGGAAAACACTTAGCATAGTACCTTAATAAATAACACTATAAGAGTTGACTGAGATGATAGCAATGGTGAAGCTGTGATTGCGTACAGCTTCTGAAGACAGATATTGCATAGTTTAGACCATGGTTCCTCACTGAGGGTCCTCAGGAGACATTTGATGATGTCTGGAGACAATTTTGGTTTTATAACTTGTGGGGGAATAGGGGAGATTGCTATTGTCATCTAATAGAGAGAAACAAAGAATGATGCTAAACTTTCCACAGTGCACAGAACAGATCTCCACAACAAAGAATTAAAAGCCCAAGACATCAATAGTGACAAGGCTGAGAAACCCCAGTCCATACCATGTGCTTTGGAAAGACTTAATCGACATAAAGTAAACATCAGAAGGTCTACCTGAATTATAATCAGGGATAATTAAGTTTTTAAGCTGTTAAAATTCAAAGCATGTGTGACTCTCGAGGTTTATCTCCTAGAAACCCTGCCATAGTCACCATTATCCCCTGTAACTTGGCACAAGTTATGCCTTTACAAAATGTCTTTCAAATCAATGCATAAAGTTGCCTGATAAGTTCCAGTGCAAGGTTAAATATCCAACTAGTATTTGATAATCTGTAGAGGACTTTCACCTTGAAATAAAATGGGAAAATGGGTCAGTTTTTGGAGAAAGCATCACCCAGGGTAATCAAAACTGGAACTGAGAAACTAAAGTAGCAGAAAACACAGGAAAGTTACTGCTTGGCATGTACCACCAATTTGGGACTGGGAAGGCTGGGAGTGGATTTGCCTTTCTAATTAGGTTTGACTTGGGCTAATATTGAAGTGAGCTTTTGTTCCCTAAGTAGACACCAGCTGGGAGGTGGTCCAGGAACGTGCTGGGTGGTAGGGTGAAGTCAGCCTGATATTACACATTTTCTCTGGGTGACCCATAAATAGATCATTCACACATGGACATATGAGACCAGTCTATAAACTCAGCTCTGATGCAGAATGTCCTGAGAGGTTAGACTCCTGAGTCACTCTGGATGACAGTTCAAGTCCAGTGTCCATTACTTGCTCGCTGTGTGGCCTTGCAAAAGATATTTAGCTTTTCTGAGCCTCACCTTTTTCTCAATCTGGGACGTTCAGATGAATAATATTTACTTCAGGAGGTTGTTATGAAGGATTAAAAAAAGAGAGAGAGAGATAAGAGATTATGTTGACTCCTATTACAGAAAATCTAGAAGGGGCTAAAATGGATCACACCATATATTGATTTAGGGAATAACTCCCCCAGGTAGATGAATTATTGCTTACTTAATTTTTGTATTACCTCAGGTACCTACCAACACTTATTCGTCCCATTGTATGGACTCCTAAACGCTCTTGCAGATAATCCCTTCTACCTCACCACAACAATTGTCCTTAGAAATACTTCAGAGCACTCCCCCTAAAGGATAACACCAGTCAAACCACTCCCAAATTTGGAAATGCTTCTTGTGACCTACAGAAGATAGTCTAAAATTCTTGGCACAGCATTAAAGCCTTAATCCATCTAGTCTCCACCAATGTCCCACCCCTAATTCTCGCCAATGCTTGCATCCCCACACACAGGTAAATTTTGGGCCACAGGTTTTCCAGGTTATTTTCTATTTCCAGAATATTCATATATTTTTTATTCCTTTAGGTCTTTGCTCCTGTTCTTTCCTCAGCTTGAACCAATCCTTTTTAATGTAGTCATACTAAGTTTTTGATGCCTAGGTCAGAGCTCATCTTTTTCCAGGAAACTGCTCTTCATTTTACTTCTCTTAGTTGGAATTATATCTCTTATTCCATGGGCCTCCAAAGCACTTGTTGGCTTTATCTTATGATATCTGTGCTTTCTGTCCATGCTTTTATGGCAGTTTAGCTACACATCTTTACTCCTTTGTGAAATGAGGAGCTTTATACAAGCATTAGAAATCTTTGTGACCCTTCCTCCCATCACACTCCCTGCACCTAGAATAGTATCTTGCACTGGGGAGGCACTCGACAAATGTTGGATTAAGCCTCAAAATTATCAAGGAGTTCATCCCTTAAGGGAATTTCTGTTGCCAAAGATGTATCCCTCTATTATACCAAAATGTCTCGCCAAAAGAAGGAGTGCTGGAATAAATTTCATTTTCTCTACGATCAGAACAAATTCATGTCTACCCTCCACTCTTGAGGTAACTTGAAAGTCCATGGGTTACTGCTTCCTATTTCCTACATCTCAATGTACGTCTTAGCACTTTTAAAGAGTACACTATGGAAAAAAAAGGGGTCAGAAAAGTCTGCTAGAGAAACATGACCAACACCACCTTAGCCAAGTGATCAAGACTAACACCAACAGTGGTAAGTTGTGTTGATGCCCTTCATATAATACAATGAGAATGGAGCTTCTCCTTTGGACTCTCTCCACAAAGTGCTGCGTAATCATAGGAGAAACATCAGAAAGACTCAAGTTGAAGGATATTCTACAAACTACCTGATCTGTATTCCTCAAAACTCTTGAGATTATTAAAAAGCAATAAAAGTTTGAGAAACGATCACAGTTTCTCAAAGAGGAGAAAGAGGAGTCTAAGGAGTCATGCCATCTAAATGTAATGTATCCCGAATGGGATCCTGGGACAGAAAAGGAACATTAGGTAAGAACTGTGGGAATTTGAGTAAAGTGTGGATTTTATTACTAACAATGCCTCCAAAGGGTATTTGGATTTGACCTCCCTGTGAAGAATTAGAAAACAACCGAACAGTTTAAAACATGTGGCTATGGTACAGTGATCAATAACCCTAAGCAAATAATTTGAACCTCTTTGTTTACTCATTCATTTAATAATAGTTTTTAAAAGTGTGTAACGTGTGGCATAGAACAAATTAATCTACACAAAATGCCTAGTACACAGCAGGTGCTCAATGAATGTTCCCTTCCCTTTGTTGTATTAGGCTTGCTGGCAAGTCACTTAACCTCTCTATGGACAATGAGGTATTTGCTATTGAATGAAATTGAAAGAACATTTATTTAAAACAAAAACTATAGCTACTACTGCCTTCTAATTGAGTGGGATAGCATAATTTCTATCAGCAGGGAAATAAATCTCGAGACTCTCTCCTTCCAGTTACAGAGGCTGATGGAAGAACAGGAAAGATCAAAATTTCAAAGCTTCTCACGTTTCTTCTGTACTGATAAAAAGTGAGTCCAAGGGCAGGCACATTAATGAAATGGTATTTTTAAAAATAGACCTAGAATCCAATAGAGGGTGGAGAGTTCACAACAGCTGAACCATTCTGCATAATTAAGTTAGGGAATTAAGATGAAAGGAGCATAAAAATGTGTGTGTGTGTTCCGGTGACTAGTGTTGAGCTACAGAGCAGGAGGCTGCAGCCTTTCCAGAAATGTGACAAGCAAGTGATTTTCTATGGAGGCACAGTCCAAGGACTTTTATCTACTTATTTTTTCAGGGTCTTATTCAAGATACAATTTATTTTTCTTCTCTTATTTAACTGTTATTTTAGTTTCAGGGGTACATGTGCAGGTTGGTTCTATAGATAAATTGCATGTTGTGGGAGTTTGGTGTTCTGATTATTTTGTAATTCAGATAATAAGCACAGTTCCTGATAAGTAGTTTTTCAATCCTCACCCTCCTCCCACCTTCCACCCTCAAGTGAGCCAAAGGGTCTACTGTTCCCTTCTTTGTGTCCGTGTGTACTCAATGCTCAGCTCTTGCTTATATGTGAGAACATATGGTATTTGGTTTTCTGTTACTGCATTTTTTCGCTTAGGATAATGGCCTTCAGTTGCATCCATATTGCTGCAAAAGGCATGATTTCAATATTTCTTATAGTGGCGTAGTGTTCTGTGGTGTATATGCACCACATTTTCTTTATACAGTCTACTGTTGATGGGCATTTAGGTTGATTCCTTGTGTTTGCTATTGCAAATAGTGCTGCAATAAACATACATCTCTTCATGGTAGAATGAATTATATTCCTTTAGGTATATACCCAGTAATAGGATTACTGGGTCAGTATTTCTGTCATAAGTTCTTCGAGGAATCACCAAACTGCTTTCTACAATGGCTAAACTAGTTTATATTCCCATCAGCAGTGTATAAGCATTCCCTTGTATACAGAACCTTGCCAGCATCTGTTATTTTTTGGCTTTTTAATAATAGCCATTCTGACTGGTGTGAAATGTTATCTCATTGTGGTTTTCATTTGCATTTTTCTAAATTAGTAATCCTGAGCATTTTAGCATATGCTTGTTGGTCACTAGTATGTCTTCTTTTGAAAACTGTCTGTCCATGTCCTTTGCCCACTCTTTAATGAGGTTGTTTGCTTTTTGCTTGTTAATTTAAGTTTCTTATAGATTCTGGATATTGGACCTTTGTCAGATGTGTAGTTTTTAAATATTTTATTCCATTCTGTAGGTTGTCTGTTTAATCTGTTAATAGTTTTATTAATTTATTTATTTATTTTGCTGTGCAGCAGCTCTTTAGTTTAATTAGGTCCCATTATATCAATTTTTGTTTTTGTTGCAATTGCTTTTGGCACCTTCTTTGTGAAGCCTTTGGCAGGGCCTATATCCAGAATGTTATTTCCTAGGTTTTCTTCAAGAGATTTTATAATTTGGGGTTTTACATTTAAATCTTTAATCCATCTTGAGTTGACTTTTGCATATGGTGTAAGGAAGGGATCCAGTTTCAGTCTTCTATATGTGGCTAGTCAGTTATTCCAGCACCATTTATTGAATAGGGTGTCCTTTCCCCATTGCTTGTTTTTGTCAACTTTGTCAAAGATCAGAAGGTTTCAGGTATGGAGTTTTATTTCTGGGTTCTTTCTTCTGTTTCGTGGGTCTACATATCTATTTTTGTACCAACACCATGCTGTTACAGTTACTGTAGCTTTGCAGTATAGTTTGATGTCAAGTAATGTGATGTCTCTAGGTTTGTTATTTTTGCTTAGGATTGCTTTGGCTATTTGGGCTCTTTTGGGTTCCACATGAACTTTAGAATAATTTTTTTCTAATTCTGTGAATAATTTCATTGGTAGTTGGATAGAAATAGCATTGAATCTATACATTGCTTTGGGTAGTATGGCCATTTTAAATATATTGATTCTTCCTATCCATGAGCATGGAATGCTTTTCCATTTATTTGTGTCATCTCTGATTTCTTTCTGCAGTGTTTTATAGTTCTCCTTGTAGAGATATTTCACCTCTCTGGTTAGCTATATTTCCAGGTATTTTGGGTTGTTTGTGGCTATTGTGAATGGGATTGCATTCTTAATTTGGCACTCAGCTTGGACACTGTTAGAGTATAGAAATACTACTGATTTTTATACATTGATTTTATATCCTGAACTTTACTGAGGTTATCAGATCTAGGAGCTTTTGGGCAGAGATTACGGGGCTTTCTAAGCATAAAATCATATCATCTGCAAACAGGGATAGTTCGATTTCTCTTCCTATTTGTATACTTTTTACTTATTTCTGTGGCCTGATTGCTCTGGTTAGAACTTCCAGTGCTACGTTGAACAGGAGTAGTGAGAGTGGGCATCCTTGTTTTGTTCCAGTTCTCAAAGGGAATGCTTCCCACTTTTGCTCATTCAGTATGATGTTGACTGTGGGCTTGTTGTAAATGTCTCTTATAATTTTGGGGTATGTTCATTCAATGCCTAGTTTGTTGAGAGCTTTTAACATGAAGGGATATGGAATTTTATCAAAAGTCTTTTCTGCATCTATTGAGAAGATCATGTGGTTTTTGTTTTTAGTTCTGTTTATGTGATGAATCACATTTATTGATTTGACACATTGCCATGAACCAACATAGCATCCCAAGGATAAAGCCTACTCGATTATGGTGGATTAGCTTTTTTTTAATGTGCTGTTGGCTTTGGTTTGCTAGTGTTTTGTTCAGGATATTTACATCTGTGTTCATTAAGGATATTTTATTTGCCTGGAGTTTTCTTTCTTTATTGTGTCTCTACCATGTTTTGATATCAGAATGATTCTGGCCTCATAGAATGAGTTAGGAAGGAGCTCTTCCTTCTCAATTTTTGGGAACAGTTTCAGTAGGAATGGTACCAGCTCTTCTTTATACATCTGGTAGAATTTGACTGTGCATCCACCTGGTCCTAGGCTTTGTATCTTTGGTATGCTTTTTATCACTGACTCAATTTCAGAACTTGTTATGGATGTGCTCAGGGTCTCATATTTTTCCTGCTGCAATCTTGGGAGGTTGTGTGTTTCTAGGAATTTGTCCATTTCTTGTAGGTTTTCTGGTTTGTGTGCATAGAGGTGTTCATAATAGTCTCTGAGGGTTTTTAAAAATTTCTGTGGGGTCAGTGGTAATATTCCCTTTGTCATATCTGATTGTGTATTTGGATCTTCCCTCTTCTTTATTAGTCTACTTAGCAGTCTCACAATCTTATTCTTTATTCTTTCAAATAACAAACTTCTAGTTTTGTTGACCTTTTGCATGATTTTTTGCTTCTCAATTTTATTCAGTCCAACTCTGATTTTGATTATTTCTTGTCTTCTGCTAGCTGTGGGGTTGGTTTGCTCTTGTTTGTTTTAGTTTCTCTAGGTGTTATGTTAGGTTGTTAATTTGAGATATTCAAAACTTTTTGATGTGGGTGTTTAATGCTATAAACTTTTCTATTAACATTGCTTTAGCTGTGTCCCAGAGGCTCTGGTATGTTGCATGTTTGTTTACATTAATTTCAAAGAATTTCTTGATATTTGCCTTAATTTCATTATTTATCCAGAAGTCATTCAGGAGCAGGTTGCTTAATTTCCAAGTAATTGTATCCCTTTTGAGTGATCTTCTTAGTATTGAGGTCTATTTTTATTGCACTGTGGTCTGATAATGTGGTTGGTATAATTTATTTTGTAAAAAAATAAATTTTGCTGAGAATTATTGTGTGGCCAAGTGTGTGTTCAGTTTTAGAATATGTGCCATGTGCAGATGTACATTCTGTTGTTTTTGGGTGGAGAGTTCTGTAGATGTTCGTTAGGTCCACTTGGTCAAGTATTGACTTCAGGTCTCAAGTATCTTTCTTAGTTTTGGCTATGGAATCTTTTCTGGTGAGAAACCTCTGTGGACAGCAGTTTTGCTTGGGCCCACTAGATTCATTTTGCCCACTCAGCCTGGCAGGCTGTGCTCAGCTCATGCTACCAGCCTGGATGCCACATCTCCAAGGGAGACTGCAAGTCAGGCATGGAGCAAGGGGTGTGTGAGTGAGTATGGGGTCCAGCCACTGTGCAGTCAGACATGCTGGCTGCTGCCACAGGGTAGGCAGCTCCAGGTGCTGGTATGGACACTGGCTCTCTATGAGGCTGTGGCTGGATCAAGAGCACTGCAAGCAGCTTCCCCAGCTGGCACTGGGGAAGTTCTTGTCCTGTGACCAGGAAGAATGAGGTATGCAGACAAGTAGAGGGTGAGCAAGATGAAGAAGGGCTTTATTGAGCAATAGAACAGGTCAGAGGAGACCCACAGTGAGTAATGGGTACTTGCTTTCCACAACCAGGTGTCCCAACAAGTGTTCAGCTCCTAGCAGAGAGGAGACCCTGGAGTGGGAAGCCCCTCCCTGCAGGCAGATCATTCCGTTGTCTCTGCAGCTCTCAGCAGAGAGGAGGCCCTAGAGTGGGTGGCTCCTCTCTGCAGGCAGGTCATCTTGTCTCTCCCATCATCTTTCCATCTTCTCCTCAAGTCTGACTGAGCCTGGGGTTTTTATGGGTCTCAAAGGGGAGAAAGTGCATGCTGGGTGGTCCATGGGTAGCCATGAGTGGGCCCAGGATAAAGCACCACAAGTTCCCCCTCTGGTCTGCGGGACTGGTGGCCTGACCCCCAGGCTTCAGGCCCTCCCCAGCCTGAAGGTGGGGTTTCACTGAGGACCCATGCCCTTCCATCTAGAAGTCTGTCTGCCTCCTGCTGCTGTTCATGGCACCCAGGATGTTCATGCCCAGGGACACCTGCAGGACAGTCTAGGCTGTCCTCAGCACCCCCTTGGCCTCCCTCCCATGCTTGTTGGTGCACAAAGTCTGGAGGGGATTGAGGCAGCAGGAGACTGGCATGTCAGTGCTGCCCCAAGCATATGAGCACCCAACCAGGCTGTGACAGTGCTTGTGCTTGACCTGAACTCGGGTCCATGATCAGAGCAGGTGCGACAGTGGGAAGAGGCCCAGTGTGGGAGTAATACCTCTGAGCCTGTGGGGGTAAGAGGGGCCTTCCCAGGAGGCCCGAGATTGCAGAGATGCCTGGGTCTGCAGCTGCACCTGGGGCAGCCACAGCTGTGCTCAGGAAGCTCCCACCACACCAACTCAGAAGGGGTGGGGCTCCCACTTGTCCCTTCCTGCTGGCTCCATGGAGTGTGCTACCCCAGCTGTACCCACTTGCAATCTGGTGTGGGGGCTCCAGGTCTTCGCTGGGCCTAGGCTGGTGTCTGGGGCAGGGGTTACATCACCACGAGCTCCCCCATGGCCCTGGTGCTCAGGAGAGGCACAGGACTTCCCATTGCCTGGCTTGTGGCCCTGCCCAGGGGGTGCATCTGGGAGTGGATTGTGGGCCCTGGGCCTGGCTGTCAGGAGTGTCAGGCTCTGGGGTCACCCTGATATGAGGCAGATCCCAGAGACATGGCCCAGGGCAGACCTCCCACCCAGAGCCTCCTCCTGAGGCACAGGAACCCTCCCACTTCCTGTCCCAGGCCCGTGAGGCATGGCTCCAGCTTCATGCCCCAGGCCTAGCTCCCACACTCCATGTGCAAGCAGGGCACTGCCCTTGGCCCATCTCTGCCTCAGAGTCCCTCTCTGCCTGACCACACTGCTCCCCTACTGGCAGGCAACTTGGCCCAGCCCCATTGCAGTGATCCCCAGGGTGGAAGGTTGTAAGGGGTGGGCTCCAGGACTGTCTGCCTCCTCCCCATACCCTCCCTGCAGTGGCAGTGGGCAAAAGCAGCAATGCAGGGCCAGGGCCTAGAGCAACAGAGACTCTGGGACTGGAAGAGGATTCCACCCAGCAGTGAGAGAATGTGGGCCACAAAGTTGGCTGCCTCGGTTATGCAGGGCACAGGGGACCCACAGCCACCACTGCCATTCCTGCAGCTATTCCTGCTGCTACTGCTCACACCTCCCCACTGCAGCCAGCATGATGGCAGCAGCTGCTCCAGATGGCCTGCCACTGCCATCATTTTCTGCCTCTGTTATCTGTCTAACATTGTCAGTGGAGTGTTGAAGTCTCCCACTATTATTGTGTGGCTAGCTAAGTTTCTTTGCAGGCCTCTCAAAATTTGTTTTATGAATCGGGCACTCCTTTGTTGGGTTCATATATATTTAGGATAGCTAAGTCTTCTTATTGAATCAAATCCTTTAAAATTATGTAATTCCCTTCTTTTACTTTTTAAAAAAATCATTCTTAAAGTCTTTTTGTCTAAAATTAGAATAGCAACCTCTGTTTTTTTGTTTGTTTGCTTGGTAGATTTTTCTCCACCCCTTTAATGTTTACCTATGGGTGTCATTACATGTGAGATGGGTCTCTTGAAGACAGCATACAGTTGGGTCTTGTTTTTAATCCCACTTGCCACTCTGCCTTTTAATTGGATGTATTTAGCCCTTTTACACTCAAGGTTAATATTGATATGCACAAATTTGATTCTGTCACTGTGTTGTTAGCTGGTTATTATGAAGACCTGGTTGTGTAGTTGCTTTATACTGTCACTAGTCTATGTACTTAAGTGTGTTTGCATGGTGGCCAATAATGGCCTTTCATTTCCATACTTAGTACTCCCTTAAGGACTTCCTGTAAGGCAGGTCTGATGGTAACAAATTACCTTAAAATTTGCTTGTTTGAAAGGGATCTTATTTCTCCTTTACTTAGGAAATATAGTTTGGGTAGATATGAAATTTGGAATGTCTTTAAGATTGCTGAATGTAGGACCCCAGTCTCTTCTGGCTTGTAGGGTTTCTACTGAAATGTCTGCTGTTAGCCTGATCGGGTTCCGTTTGTAGTTAACCTGCCCTCTTCTCTTTAGCTGTTTTTCATATTTTTTTCTTTCATGTTGACTTTGGAGAATCTGATGACTATGTATTTTGGGGATGGTCATCTTGTATAGTATCTCACAGGTGTTCTCTGCATTTCCGGAATTTGAATGTGGCCACTTTAGTGAGGTTGGGGTAATTTTCTTCAACAATATCCTCAAATATGTTTTCCAAGTTGCTTTCTTTCTCTTCCTCTCTTTCAGAGATGGCATGAGTCCTCTATTTGGTTCCTTTACCTAATCCCATATTTCTCAGAGGTTTTGTTCATTCTTTTAAATTCTTTTGTCTTTATTTTTTCCCAATTGAGTTAATTCAGAGACCCAGTATTTGAGCTCTAAGAGTCTTTCCTCAGTTTGGTCTTTTCTATTCTTAATACTTGAAATTGTATTATGAAATTCTTGTGGTGAGTTTTTCAGTTCTATAAAGTCTGGTTCTCTCTAAAAATGGCCATTTTCTCTTTCTGCTCCTGTATCATTTTATTGTATTCCTTAGATTCCTTGGATTGGGTTTCAACTTTATTCTGAAACTCAACGATCTTCATTCCTATCCATGTTCTGAATTCTATATTTGTTATTTCATCCATTTCAACCTGGTTTAGAGCTATTCCTAGGAAACTAGTGTGGTAGTTTGTAGGTAAGAAGACACTGGCTTTTTCAGTTGCCAGAGTTCTTGCACTGGTTCTTTCTCCTCTGTGTGTGTTGATGTTCCTTTCATCTTTGAAGCTGCTGTCCTTTGGATGGGGTTTTGCTTTTATCTTCTTTGGTGCTTTGGGGGTTTGATTGTGGCAGCATGTGGATTCAGTCATCTGACTTCATTTCTAGATTTCAGGGGCCAAATCTCAGTTCATCACTCCTGAGTTGTATTCGGTAACTCTGGGGGCTTGGTACTAGGCCCTGTTTTGTTCTCTGGCCCCTCGCGTAGTAGGGTAGTGGCGCTGTGTATGCATTCACACTGGCAGCAGTGGAACAGTGACATTCTTGCATGTGCTCACACTGATGGTGGTGGCAGCAGTGTTGCAATGGGAGTGTAGTGCCAGTGGGGACAGGGAAATGGCATCTGTGCTCACATTCATGCTGGTGGCAACAGTGTGGTGGGATATCTGAATGTTGGCAGGAGTATGGCACTGGCAGAGGCAGGGTGGTGGGGGGAGTAGGGTGTGTGTTCACGTGAGCACCAGCAGGGGAAGGGAGGTGAGGTCCACACATGCATGTATGCCAGTAAAGCAGTGGAGGTGGGAGGTGTGGGTGAGGGAATGCCAGCAAACTGACATGGGGAGGCTGCAGTGCAGGGAGGCTGTGGGTGGCTGGTGTGCATCAGCACAGACTGGCCTCCAGGAGCTATGTAACAGTTATATGTGGTCTTCTGGTGAAGGAGCTGTGATGAGAGTTCCTGGAAAGCACCTGCCTAAGCATCTGAGGCTATGCTGCAAGCAGGCATGGCCAGGCTGGGACCTCAGGAAAGGCTGGCAGACAGGGGAGCACTCAGATCAGACTGGCACCGGCAAGACCACTGTTCTCTGTCCAGGTCCGACAGTCACCCAAAGGCTAAAGTCTCCTAGACCAACATGGTGAGCCTTAGGGGAAGGACATTCCTGGTCATGCTACACTGCAGCTGTTCCCATGTCAAACCCTCTGAGCTCTGCACAGCCTGGAGTCCTGTCTCTGTCACCCCTCTAAGCAGCTCTTCCTGATGGTTGAAGTGTCTGTGGGGTTCATGGGGTCTCCTGCAGCTAGGATTTCAGAGGTTGTGGCAAGAGTCAGCTACCCCTTGCCTGTTCAACTCACTCCTTTCCCAAGGAGTTGCTGGGAGCCAGGAATTAGTCCCAGCACTCAGCAGCCCTGTGCAGGGTTTCCAACTTTCTCCCTCTTCAGCCCCGGGGTCTACATCCTCCCTCCATCAACTCTCAATGCCTTCCCTCCAAAGATCTGCTTGGAGTGTGCCAGTTTTCCCGACTGGAAGTCTCTCATTGGCAGATGTTCCTCCTGGCCATGCCCAGTTGGCCATCTTGGCTTCTGGCCAAGGACTTTTAAAGCAAAGATGTCTAAAACTTTCATTTTAACTTTTGTTTCTCTGTAATACAAATGCTTTCCAGCCAGGCACAAAGGCTCATACTTGTAATACCAGCACTTTGGGAGGCTAATGCAGGATAATCACTTGAGGCCAGGAGTTCGTGGTTACAATGAACCATGATTATGGCACTGCACTCCAGCCTGGGTGAAAAAGTGAGACCTTGTCTCTAAAAATAAATAAATAAGTGCTTTTTATCATCCCAATTTTCAAAAAGTCTACTAAGACTACAAGAGGCTGGCTTGAAAGATTCTGGTGAAAATAAAAATCCTCATCATCTATATTGGTACCAATCAAAAGAAAAAGTACAAGCTAAGGGAATGAAATGAAAAACAAATTTTAGGTTTATCAGAAAGAGAAATTTGTAAATAGAAGTAATTATGGAGTACATATATCCCTGGGAATTTGCAGAAAGTTGGGTTTGGGCATTACATTTGGGCTGATTTCGATAAGTGGGAACATGTGTGTGTTGTGAGTTTGTGATTATGTATGTGTGTGTTCACCTTCCCAGTATGGGTCCTCGGGGATAAGGTAAGGACTAATGTTTCCTGTGCTTACAGTACTCTCAGACATGTGCCCTCCCCATGGTTGATAGATCCAAATGCACAAACAGAATTTGCCATACCCTCTGTACTCCCATGCCTCATTTCCTGATATTCTCTCCCATACCAGATTCACCATACCACACACAATGTCTTTTATTTTAGCTTTATTAGGGTATAATCGATAAATAAAAATTCTATATTTTCAAGGTATATGTTTTGACATACATTGTGAAAGGATTTCCACAAATGAACATGTCAGTCACCTCACAGTTACCTTTTTTTTGTGGGTATAGCAAGAACAAATTTCAAGTATGCAATACATTATTAATATGGTTAGGCTTTGTGTCTCCACTCAAATCTCGTCTTGAATTATAATCCACATAATCCACACATGTCGAGAGAGAGACCAGGTGGAGGTGACTGGCTCATGGGGGCGGTTTCCCTCCTGCTGTCCTCATGATAGTGAGGGAGTTCTCACGAGATCTGATGGTTTTGTAAGTGTTCGGTAGTTCCTCTCGCTTTCATTTTTCCTTTCTGCCACCTTGTGAAAAGGTGCCTTGCTTCCCCTTTGCCGTCTGCCATGATTGTAAGTTTCCTGAGGACCTCCCCAGTCATGCTGAACTGTGAG
The DNA here is from genome assembly GCF_000951035.1 of Colobus angolensis palliatus. Taxonomy (NCBI): domain Eukaryota; kingdom Metazoa; phylum Chordata; class Mammalia; order Primates; family Cercopithecidae; genus Colobus; species Colobus angolensis. The sequence continues at coordinate 8,115,177 of NW_012117043.1, read as the reverse complement.
TCAATTAAATCTCTTTCCTTTATAAATTACCCAATCTCATGCAGTTCCTTATAGCAGTGTTAGAATGGATTAATATAATTATTATTAACTACAGTCACCATGTTGTGCAGTAGGTCTCCAGAACTTTTTCATTTTATAACTGTAAGTCTGTACCCCCTGCCCAACATCTCCCATTTCAGAAAGGACCACCATTATTCTCAGTTATTTTTTTATCTACCACTCTTCCCCACCAAGACTGTGGGTACGGACAACATAGACCCTGGGGAGTTTTATCTCGGGTCCCCCAAGCACGGAGCACAGTGCCTTCTTCTTAGGAAGTGCTTAATAAATATTTGGTGAATGACTAACTCAAGATCTCCCTTTTTTGGTAGGTTTAATCACCTGGTTCTTACAAAATATCAGATGTGGATGCCTTGACTAGTTAGCTCCCTTTAGCACAGAGATTCTCAAATCTGTCTTCACATTGGAATCATCTGAGGGTTTTAATAATTATTGCCATCTGGATTTCACCCACTTCAGCCTCATTTAAGTGGTTTTGCTGCAGCTTGGGTATGTGGACTTTGGAAGCCTCCTCATCTGGTGCTGATGTGCAGCTGGGTTGAGAAGCCTGGTCTAGAGTTTAGTGTCTTGCTTGGGCTAATATTTTCTTTTCATTCTCACTACTGATTGTTGCTGGCTTTTCTTTTTTTTCAAGGCCAGTCTTGCAGAACTGTCTACAAATAAAATCATAGCTGTGAAAGCACTTTAAAGAAGTTAAAACTGTGTTGGAACTATTTGATTAATATAGGAATATCTCCTGAATTGGATTTGACTTTCTAAGCCCTAAGTGAGGTCATTTAACTTTCTTCCTCAGTAGAAACTAGTAAGGAACTAATAAAGAACAACAGTGGAGCATTATGGTTTCTTGGGAGCAATGTGCTTTCATTCCTCCTTCCAATAGATACCTAGGTGGCAGGAGTGGGATGTGAGAAAAGAAGGATGGAGACATTCAACTATGACTCTGTGCTGGCTTTTTCTCCACTGATTTACTTGGAATTAAAATAAAGTCACCCTCACCTGCCAATCCCCCACCTCCATTCCATAGGTGTGGCAAAAGGTCAAGCAGCTCTGAGATCACGGGCAAAGAACAGACATCAGGGCCCTTTTCACAAGCCCATCTCAAAACTGCTCCCTCTCGAGGTGGTGACCTGGAAGCTCAGCCTTACTCAGTGTGGGTTAAGTCATGATGCAGAAAACCTAAGAAGTTTACAGGACTGGGTGTCCACTGCTCCCTGGAGGCACTCTACTATTTTCTCTGTACTCTTAGCACTTGCCATGACAGATGGTTCTTCCCTAGAAGTACCACAGGCTATCCTCTTCAGGTCACTTTCTAACCTCTCAACCTATGGTTAACATTTTAAATTAACATCCTTTTGGTCTTTCTTCTTTGGTGGATGTGACTTCACAAATACACACACATGTAGACTGATATGGTTTGACTGTATCCCCACCCAAATCTCATCTTGAATTGTAGCTCCCATAATCTCCACATGTCATGAGAGGGACCCAGTGGTAGGTAATTGAATCATGAGGGTGGGTTTCTCCTGTGCTCTTCTCATGGTAGTTAATAAGTCTCATGAGATCTGATGGTTTTATTAAAAGCAGTTCCCCTGCACACATTATCTTGCTTGCTGCCATGTAAGATGTGCCTTTGCTTCTCCTTTTCCTTCCTCCATGACTGTGAGGCTTCCCTAGCCATGTGGAACTATGAGTCCACCAAACCTCTTTTTCTTTATAAATTATTCAGTCTCAGGTATATCTTTATTAGCAGTGTGAGAACAGACTAATAGATACATACACACTAATACATACATTAACAGAAGTGTACATATACATTTTTAAAGACAGCTTGTCACCCAGGCTAGAGTGCAGTGACACAGTTATGGCTCACTGCAGCCTCAACTTCCCAGGCTCGAGTAGTCCTCCCACCTCTGCCTCCTGAGTAGCTGGGACTGCAGGCATGGGTCACCATGCCCAACTAATTTTTGTATTTATTTATTTTTTTGTGGAGACAGGGCTTCACCATGTTGCCTAGGCTGGTCTCAAATCCTTGGGTTCAAGTGTTCTGCCTGCCTTGGCCTCCCAAAGTGTTGGGATTACAGGCTATATTCTTATAAATAACAAAGATATCTCTTTATAAGCCTTATGCACAACCATCTGCACCCCAAATGGTGTTTTCATAGCATTCATGAACTCATGGTGGAGTTACTACCAACAACTGTGAGATCCCTGGAATGCTCAGGATTTTCCCAAAAGGACCAAAGAATCAGGAAGATGGTGCAAATGTTCCATCTCTGATAACTAGATGACTAAGAAAATCATGTTACTTTTCTGAACCTCAATCTACTTATCTGCCACATAGGCTTAATAATACTCATATTATCTAATACAGAGTTGTAGTGGGGATCAACCAGATAATGCAGGAAAAAGTGCTTAGGGTGCCAAGAATACACAATGAAGAAATAATAGTCTTGTTAATAAAAGGTGTTGAAGGAACTGGCTATCAACATGCAAAAGAATGAGATTAGACCCCAATCTTATACCACACACACAAATGAACTCAATATAGATTAAAAACTTAAATGTAAGATCTAAAACTATAAAACTACTAGAAGAAAACATCAAGGAAAGCCTCATGACATTGGTCTTGGCAATAATTTCTTGGATATGGCATCAAAAGCACAGGTAACAAAAACAAAAATAGACAAGGGGGACTACATCAAACTAAAAAGTTTTTAACACAGCAAAGGAAACAATCAACAGCATAAAATGGCAACCTATGGAATGGCAGAAAATGTTTGCAAAACATAATCTGATAAGGGGTTAATCTCTAAAATATATAAGGAACTCCTATAATTCAAAGGCAAAAAAGAAAAACTCCAAGTAATCTGGGTAAGAAGTGGGCAAAGGACCTGAATAGACATTTCTCCAAAGAAGGCATATAAATAGCCAACAGTTATAATAAGAAAAGTGCTCCATCAACATCAGTCATCATCAGGGAAATGCAAATCAAAACCAGTGAGATATTACCTCACATTTGCTATAATAGCTATTATCAAAAAAATAAAAGACAGCAAATGTTGGTGAGACTGCAGAGAAATTGAAACCTTTGTACTCTATTGGCAGGAATGTAAAATGGTGCAGCTGCTGTGGAAAACAGGAGGGAGGTTTCACAAACATTAAGAAAGGAACAACCATATGATCCAGCAACCCCTCTTATGGGTGTATATCCACAATAACTGCAATCAGAATCTCAAAGAGATCTACAGTCCTATGTTCATCACAGCATTATTCCCAATATATAAGATATGAAAACAATCCAAATGTTCATTGGATATATACATCCAATAGAATATTATTCAGCCTTAAAAAGGATATCCTACCATTTGGAATAGCATGGATGGACCTGGAAGACATTATGCCAAGTGAAATAAGTCAGCCAAAGAAGGACAAATGTCTGATTCCACTTATATAAGGTATCTAAAATAGTCAAACTTACAGAAGCAGTAAACAAAATGGTGGTTGCTAAGGAATAGTAGGAGAGGGAAATGAGGAGTTATTCAATGAGTATATATTGTTATCAGTTACATATGATGAATAAGCTCAAGAGGTCTTCTGTGCAACTAGTGCCTATAGTTAATACAGCACTGTGCACTTAAAAATTTAAGAGGATAGATCTCATGTTAAATGTTCTTACTACAAAAATACCCCTCTACCCCCCACAATACAGAAGGACACAAGGAAACTGTTGGAGGTGATGTGTATATTTATTATGATTGTGTTGAAACCCTGTCGACTCCAGTGGGGATGGTACCAGGCTGAAGAGGCCAAAGAAGAGACCCAGGGACTGCAAACAAGACATGGAGTTTTACTGGGGACTTAGATGCAGGAGAAAGAGTTCACTGATGGCAGGCTGGACAGGATAACTTCATAGTCCAGTAGTGGTGGGGTAGGCAGCAAAAGGCATGCAGTTCATACAGCATTTTAACTTAACACCATTCCCTTTACACCCGCCACCTGGTAACCTTCACGTAACTCAAAATAAAGGGCCTTGATCCCCCATATGGCCTGCATTCCATGGGATTGGTCAGGGGCACAGTTGTTCCTCATAGATAAGGAATGACTCTCCGAGCTGGCCTCTCCTGGATTCCTTAGCTCAGAACTCGAAACTATATTCAGGTGCATCTGCGATACAGGCTCGTTCTCAAGGCATGCTTAAGCTATTGCTGGCAGGTGTGTTTGTCATAAATTACTTTGATTATGGTGATGGTATTACAGGTGTTTGCATATGTCCAAATTCATAAAATTGTATATATTAAATATGTGGCATTTTTATATATCAATTATACCTCAATAAAGCTGTTTTTTAAAAGTGCCTCATTCAAAGCTCCTGGACACAGACAAGGATGCATCTATTTGTCCTCAGACCCCTCTTACCATTTGCAGGTGCCCATATGTTGGCATGTGTGTGCTTTGCTCCTGAAGGTCAGTAGCTCTTGCTTTCTTGGAAAGATCACTCTTAGGTTCCTAGGGCTGCTGTACCTGAGGCTTCAAGAGTCCCTTGAAGTGTGTGTCCCTTTAGGGTAACCTTAGCCAATGACTAAGGATGAGAGGATATGAAAGCGCAGCCCCTTTCTCCAGAGTTGGGGCATCCTCTAGATGTAATTAACACTCCAGTGTCCTTGTGAAGACCAAACCTGAGACTTTGCCTAAACTCCTCTGCTGGTTTGGCTTCTTCTCCTCCAGGTCCTACTTCCCCAGTACCTCACAGGCTCCTCTGAGGAGCACTGTATAATTTACTTACTGGTACACAAATCTCTTCTCAGTATGCTCCAGGGAAGCTGACTTAAGTCATAAATATAACATGATATGATGATGTAATTCCTCCTGGCAACTTGACAATGACAAAAATATATACTTACCGAGCACCTTCTTCAGTGCTTTTTATTTGAAACATGCATTATCTCATTTAATCCTCAATCCAACCCTTGTAGATAAATAAATGGGGGGTTAGGGAGATTAAGTAATTTTTCCAAGATTATATGGTAGTTTAGTAGCAAAGAATAAGTCTGATTGAACCCAAAACTCCTGTTTTGGTTTATTCAGTCAAACTGAAGGTTTTGGGGACTGTATTTTTCCCTACCTTTTTGTTTAGTTTTTCTACTTTTTCTTTTTCATTTTCTCCTCACCTCTCTTTCAATCATCTTAGCTCAAAGGCAGGTCTACAAAGAGAAGCATGTTTTCCTGACAGGCAGATCAGAAACAAAAACTCTGCTCACAGCTTGGCAAGAACAAGGGTAGTGATTGATCTTAGGCTGCTGCTCCAAATGGCAACCACTTTAAAACCAATCCCGCTTCTATCCTGAGTGGAGAAAGCACCATTCACATTTCCTATCCTCCCAGAGCCACGGCGTGAAGCTTGCAGATCAGGTGTGAGAAGTGAAGTGAGCTGTCAAAACAAGGTCTCATTGCTAGGTGAGGGGCTAGGAGACGAGAAGGCTCAGGCAATATTTCTGCAGGGAGACAGACTGATTTGAAGATCATTTTTAGTGACTACTGGTGACTTTATTATTTAATTCCACATAGAGTATTAAGCATCTGCTTAGACGTAGACCCAAAATATGGATAAGGCCTGGTTTTTGCCCTGGAGGAACTTGCAGTCTATGGATGAGACAGACATATTCAGCCAACCAGAGCCCAAGAAAAAGAACTGGAATCCTAGATTGAGGACAAGTTCTGCCTTGGAGGTCTCTAGATCTGCCCTGGAGAGTCATAGAAGGCTTCAGATTTCCAGCAGCATTTTAGGTGAAGTAAATAAAAGATGGTTGCAGTTTCTTCAAACAGTGTAGTGGGGTGTATGGGGGTGTGGGCCGAAGGTATTTCAGGTGAAGGGAAGAGAATCAGGAATGGTACTGAGGTCATGGGATGCAGAGCATATTCTAGGAAGGGTCCAGGCTATTGGAGTTGCTGAAATGAACAGTGAGGAAAGGCACAGTCATAATTTACTCAAATTTTATTACATGCCTACTGCATACCATGTTGGGTGCTAATCACTGTAAAAGATAAGAAAGATGAGTACACTGCAGCCCGTTTGCCTGTAGTTGCTCACAGCTGGGGGAGACAGACAAGCAAAAAGATAGCTACAGCAAAATGAAATGTGTTATGAGTGGGTGCAAGAAAGTAGATTGGATAGAACCAGGGAGATTTCCTGGAGGAGGGGACACTTGAGATAAGCCTTACAGTTGAATGAGTGATGAGATTGAAAGGGTGGGCTATGGACTGATTGCTGAGTGCTTTATGTCAGACTAGGGAGTTTGGAGTTAATCTGGTAGGGAAGATTGGAATCAGTACATATTTAGGGGCAGGGGAGGCCTACTGTTAGACCTGTGTTTCAGAAAGATCATATGAATGGCTAAATATGTGTGGGTCCTCAGGTCTCCTGACCCTTCTACTGGTTGATTAATGTGACTGCACCCTCTGTTATGCGACATCAGTCCCATTGTCCTAGCCAATTAATAGACTTACTTTTATCTCTGCAAACTGGTGGCTTAAGATTCTAACACAACTGGGGGCTGGGGCAGCGTTGTGAGTGGAGCAGAAAGAGGTTTCAACTCACGTGCTCAGCTGCATCCTCTCGTTCAGTGTTCTGTAACAGGCAAGGAAATGGATGGAGACTCGGAGTACTGATTTGGTAACTATGGTAATGTGCAGGCTCTTGTCATTTATGAGGAGCTGGAATGGATTAGACATACCTTTTAAAATGTTTGCTTGTGAAGAGGTGACTAAACACGTCTTGATTGTTTGCCTCTGACAAGCCTGTTTCCAAGCCTGGAGAGACAGGGTTTTAGAAGGGTGAGTTTCAAAGGCATACCCGGCCTTCACAAATAGAGAAAGGAGACACGAGGGACACTCAAGCCTGGCCTGAGCATTTCCAACTAATGCTGGGCAGCTGCCCCTAAGCCCTCCCCAAGTAACCCACAAAGCAACGGCTTTGCTTTCAAACTAAGACTCTGCACCAAATATCCATCTATTTATAACAGCAACAAAAACTGCTACCCCTTTGTTTCCCATCCTTCTACCAGTCCTACGTTTGGAATCTCTTTTGAACTCCCAGAATAATTCATCTCTCCCTCTTTTCTTTAATATCATGAGGATATTTGGCTTCTATCAAAACTTCTTAGAAAATGAATTTAGACAGACTTAGATTTCAATTTAATCTTGGCAGCTTGCATCTTGCTGTGTGACCTTCAAAAAATCACTTAGCCTCTCTGAGTCTGTTTTCTGATTTGTAGGACAGAGATGACAGTGCCTATTTCAAAAAGGATATGACAGGAGTTTGTCAAAGTCCTCAGTCTTATCCATGACCTAGAGTGAACACTCAATAAACGGTTTCTTTAGCTTTCCATCCTCATCCCATTCTCCCAAATCTGTTAGCTCTGTGAAGACAGACTCTGAGTCTGTCATATGTTTGCTTCCAGTTCAAGGTTTAGTGAGTGCATAAGGAAAATGAGCTAGAGAAATGAGTCTGGATCGAAAAATTCTGTTTACCCAGTCTATGCGGTCTGCTTAGTTTATATATTAGTTAGATAATCAGTCAGTTAGACTGCTGAGTTGATTGAGGCCAACATCTCAAGTTAGTCAGAGAATAGCAGTATTGCTGGTCTTGACTTCACTCAGACCCTACAAGGGGAATTCAATTAACAGACGAATACAACCCTGCAAGCAGGTCTCCACTTCCAAAAGAGCAGGCCCAAGCACCTGACTTATGGGCAGACAGAATTGCAGTTTTGCAGAAATAATGGATCGTTGGAATGTGGTGGCAAGAATAGAACTCTCACAATGCCCCCAAAAGGTTACTCAGTCCAATATCTTGAAAATTTGCAGGCGGACTCAGAATCTCTTTATGTCCTCAAGCTCTTCATTTCCACCTTGTAATCCTCCTCTATTTCCTGGAACGTGATTTGCTTCTCTCTGCTAAGTCAGTCCTCTTTATCCTTCTAAGTCCCATGCTAGTTACACCCTTCCCATGAGGTTTTCTCGGACTCTGTGGGTCCCTCCATTTCAGAGGAGGAAAAGTACTCATGGTTTGTACAGTTACCATTTGAGAATTAACTTCGCTTTAAAAATAACCTATTTTATTTTTTTTATAGACAGAGTGTCTGTCACCAAGCTGGGGTGTAGTGGCAATATCATAGCTCGCTGCAGCCTCAAACTCCTGGCCTCAAGTGACCCTTCTGTCTCAACCCCCCCAAGTAGCTAAGACTACAGGAATGTGCTACCATGCTGGCTAATTAAAAAAAAAAAATTGTAGAGATGGGATCTCACTTTGTGGTCCAGGCTGTTCTCAAACATCTGGCCTCAGGTGATCCTCCCACCTCAGCTTCCAAAAGTGCTGTGATTATAGGCATGAACCATTGTGCCTCGCCCAAAATAACTTTTTAAAAATTCTATTTCTAAATTATAATGCAAAGGTGCCACAGTGCTAAAAGTAAAAAATTTAAAAATAGAAAAACCAACCACCTCAATCTATGTTTTAACACAACTGTAGTTGATATTGTGATGTATTTACTTCCTGCGTTTTAATTTTATAAGCATTTTTAGCTTATGAATAAGAATTACATAAGAATGTATCTACAACAGTCTGATTTTTACATAAAAATGTTAGCATATTTTTATATTACAACACAATGTTCACAAACATCACTTTTCATGAAGGGATTACATTATGAATAATTCATACTCTACTAAAATTCTCTTTGGTAGTTTGTCTTTACTAAATGGTAGTTTATGCTGTTTTATTACAGATTGAGCAACCCTAATTCAAAAATCTAAAATTTGCAGTGCTTCAAAATCTGAAACATTTTTAGAGCTGACATGATGTCACAAGTGTAAAATTCTACACCTGACACATGTGATGTGTTGCAGTCAAAACACATTCAAAATTTGGTCTATGCACTAAATTATTTAAAATATTATAAAAATTACCTTTGGGGTATGTGTGTAAGGCTTACATGAAACATAAATGAATTTCATGTTTAGACATGGGTCTCATTCCCAGGCTATCTCATTTTGTATATGCCAACTTTCCAAAATCTGAAAAAAACAATATGCAAAGCACTTCTTCTCCCAATCATTTTGGATAAGGAATATTTAACCTGTATTATAAATAATGCTGCTATCTATATCTTTTGCTTATACAATTATATGGGTTAGCATAGACTAACATTTCAATGTATTAAAAAAAAATACAAGTCTTTTTCTATTTGTCGCTCACATCACAGCCCAGGGTCATCATTTTTGCTCTCCTCCACTCAGCTCCACACATTAATTAGGGATCAGGCGTCTTTTGTCTGGTGGCTCTGTCATCTTCTAGGACTTCAAAGGTTTCAGATGGTCCTCAAAATTCAGCAGACAGATAAAGAAAGAAACAAAGCATGAAGAATTTCAAAGGAGGTTTTAGGAGTCTGCTCGGAAGTGATGTACAAGATTTATGCACACACACCACTGGCCAGAATGCAGTCACATGACTTCACCTAGCTGCAAGAGATGCTAGGCGAGACAGTCCTGCTATGTACCTGGGGAGGAGAGAAAATGGTCTTGGTGAGCATTTAGAACTATCTCTGCTAATTGTTTTCTTTATTTTATATTACTTGTTTAGGCTTGATTTCTGGAGGAGTTATTTTAGCTCAAAATTTAATAATTGTTATAGCTATTAATGTTTATTACATCATCATCTCTACATCCATTTATTTATTCAACAAGTCTTTGAGTGCCTGCTATGATATAGCTATTGCACTGGTAGACCCTAGGGTGTAACATAGAACAAGACATATAGTTGGATTTCTAGCAACGAAAACAGGCAATTAACCAAGTCATCTTACTGTATACTCTCTTGTTTTGCTCTTAAATGGTTCTTTGTGTATAAATCTCCATTAAAGTTTTATATTCCTTGAAAGCCATATATTTCTTTTATACTTTCAGTAGTATCTGGCTCAATGCTGGGCATACATAATCTAAAATGTTATAGATTCCATAAAGGATGTGATCAGTCATCAAATATTCTTTATGAACAACGCTCTGAGAGGTTAAATGACTGGCTAAGCAACTACAGTGCAATCTTACAACACAATAGCCAAAGAAAAGTGTCCAAGTGAATTGGATGAGACATCAAATAATCTTTCTCCAAGGAAAGGAAAAACTGCTTTTGATCATGAGGAGGATTCTCCCACCTCCACTGTGTGTCTGAAATAAGCAAACACAAACATTGCATTAACTCACAGCAGGAGGGACTTAGAGCAAATGTAGAGCTTCCTGTCATGATGGTTTGCATTAAAGTCAAGGGAGATGGTAAACTTTCTAGCCAAGGCAATGCTAAGAACAAAGTGAATTTCCTGTTAGTCTGAGGTGACTTCGAAAAGTTCAGCTCCCAGGAGAGGGCGAGTCTTTTGCTTCACCTCCATTTCTGAAGTATAACTTTCATTTTTAGGCACAATGCTGGTTCCTTTATGTTACTTTGCTTTTTTTTTTTTTTCTTCTCAATAAAGCATTAAAAGAGAGTCTGCTCCCTGCAGGGAATTATGGTTTCTCCCTCAGTTCTCATATTTCTCAACACCTGTTGGGCAGCTGCTACATCCTGCCCAAGCAGTGGCTGCATTTGCAAGGACTAAATTCTAACAATATGGAAAGTTAGTGATATACTTAAGGGATTTGCAATATGAACTTAACTATAGTAGATTGCTGGAACCACACTCTCATATTTCCCATGTACTTCTGTGGTCTCCATTAAGAAGCAATAAAAATAACAGAGCTACTGAGTTCACTGGCTATGTAGCTATGACTCTTTTTCTACATCTTTCTACATCTATAACCACATAAATGCAATACTTTTATTAATACAATAGCTCTATATCTGGCTGTGTATATCTGCTAAATATAATAATGGTTTCTTAATTGCATTACAGTCACACTAATGCTTAGCATTTACTAGGTATCAGGCATTGGTCTAAGCATGCTACATACATCAATACATTTAAACTTCAAACAGCCTTAAGAGGTAGCTATTATTAAAATCCCTATTTTATAGATGAGGAAAATAAACCCCAGAGACATTAAGCAGCTTGCTCCAGGTCACAGAACTGGTAATTGCATAGCCAGAATTTCCAGCTGGCAGTCTGGATTCATAGTCCATGATCTTAACTGGTATGCAATACTTGCATGTAGTAGTTGATATTAGATTTAGAAAACTACACTTCATAATACAAAGTGAAGAATATTATTATATTTCAAACTTGCAACAAACCATTGAGATAAGTAGGACAAATACTACCATAGTTACTGTTAATATTACTATTTCTCCCATAATAAAAGTGAGACACAAAGTAATTAAGTGACTTTATTTATTTATTTTTTGACTAGCGTTCTACTTTTTTTTTTTTTAATTATACTTTAAGTTCTAGGGTACATGTTTAAGTGACTTTTAAAAGCTCATATAGTTGGTAAGTAAGAAAGCAAGAAAATTCTGCATCCTGGTTTTATATACATATATATATACACATTGTATATTATGTATGGAATATTGTGTGCATTGTCTGATGTGTACAGCACTTGGATATTTATAAAATATATATTTAATTATACATCATATATAGATATATAATAATTAACATAATTTGGGAATGGCATTTGAAGACAAATGCATTAAGTTGAAATATAACAGCACTATTCAGTTCTTTTTAATATACATTTACTTTTGAACCTTTTACATATTGAAATGCCCTACCTTAGGAGGAAAGGTAAGGGATATTTTATGGTCTAAAAGAATTAAGTTCCATATTTCTTGTGAAAACAAAATTCATTGCTTAGTGACAAAAACGTTACAGTTTTCTTATAATAGTTCAATAAGCCGGATTATTAAAATTTCAGAGCCATTCAACATTCCATGAATACTTTTTGTATCTGTGGAGGTCTGAAATATATGAGATAAAAGATCTCTTGAGCCGGAGTTCTGGTCTTAATTCTGCTAGAGATTGGTCTCTGGTAACCAGGAACTAGTTCTGTAGCCTCTCTGGGCTTTAAGTTACTCATTTTTAAAATGAACCTAGGGATATCATTAGTAAATATTCAAAGGTCCTTGGAGTTCTGGCCAACAGTTACTCAAAGTTACTTAAAGCAGTGAAGGAGACAAGAAGGGCAGTTTTTGTGAACTGTGACATTTAACCTGTTGGAATTCAACATTCAGTCACATGCCAGCAGAATCAGGTGAAAAGGAAGTGTTTCTCTTGGCCATCTCTTTCTGCATTGGGGGATTCATTCTTTCCTCCATGAAATAATTACTGGGCACCAACTATGTGTCAGGCACTGTTGTAGATACTGGGGAGAGAGCTAGGAACCAATACAAAAGTCCCTGCTCTGATGAAGCTTGCATTGGGTTTGAGGAAGCCAGACCTTAAGCAAATGAACAGGACGGTACATGTCAAGAGTTAGTAAGTGCGATGTAAGAAAATAAAGCAGGATAGGGATGGAGAGAAAAAGTTTAGAAGTGGATTTTATTTCTCATTTGATAGTAAACATCACTTGAATTGACATGAGACAATTTCTCAGTATTGTTCATCTAATTTGGTGTGCTCATTGCAGAAGTATCCGTGTATTTGAATATTGGATGCTGCCCCAGACCTAGATGGGGGTGTTTTGTGATATAAATTTATAAAAGCTGAAAAAATTGCATTTTAAAGTACATCTGCACAGTACGTTTTCAGATAAGAGATTGGGGAGTTCTACCAGCCAGACTCAGGAAAGAGGTCAGGACTACAAATATAAATGTGAAAGTTATCATTGTATATATGGCATTTTAATAAAGCTGAGTGGCTGGGGAATACTATCTAGGGGTTGAATACATGTGGCAAAAACAAGAGGAACAAGGACTGGACCATGGCTTACTCCACTCTTTTGAGTGATAAGATGGACATAAAAAAGGAGACTGAGAAGAGGTGACCAGAGAGGTAGAAAAACAACAAAGAAAGATTGCTGTCCAGAAAACAAATGTAGTGTTTCAAGAGCATGACAGGAAAGAGGGATCGCCTGTATGGAAAGCAACTTACAGGTCTAGAAAAATAATTGAACATGTGAAAGAAAAGCAGCAGCAGCAACAATATCAAGAATACTTTCTCAGAAGTTCTAGTCAGAACAATCAGACAAGAGAAAGAAATAAAAGGCATCCAAACTGGAAAAGAAGAAGTCAAACTATCTTTACTGACTATACGATTCTACACCTAAAGAATCTATCAAAGGCTCCTGGAACTGATAAACAACTTCAGTAAAGTTTTATGTTACAAAATTAATGTACAAAAATCAGTAGCATTTCTATACAATAACAACATTCAAGCTGAGAGCCAAATTGAGAACACAGTCCTGTTTACAATAGCCATAAAAAATTAAAATGCCTAGGAATACATCTAACCAAGAAAGGGAAAGATCTCTACATGCAGAACTATAAAACACTGTAGAAAGAAATCAGAGTTGGCACAAACAAATGGGAGAACATTCCATGCTCATGGATTGGAAGAATCGGTATCTTTAAAACAGCCATATTGCCCAAAACAATCTACAGATTCAACACTATTCCTCTCTAACTACCAGCATTATATTTCACAGAATTAGGAAAAACTATTCTAAAATTCATATAGAACCAAGAAAGAGCCCAAATATCCAAAGCAATTCTAAGCAAAAAGAACAAAGTTGGAGGCATCACATAACCCAACTTGAAACTACACTCTAAGGCTATGATAGCCAAAACAGCATGGTACTAATACAAAAGCAGACACATAGACCAATGAAACAGAATAGAGAATCCAGAAATAAATTCACACAACACCAGCCATCTGCCACACAATGCCAGCCATCTGATCTTTGGCAAAGTTGACAAAAATAAGCAATGGGGAAAGGACTCCATATTCAATAAATGGTGCTGTGATAGCTGGCTAACCATATGCAGAAGAATGCAACAGTTACCTTTCCCCACATACAAAATTAACTCAAGATGGATTAAAGATTTAAATGCAAGATCTCAAGTTATAAGAATCCTAGGAAAAAACCTAAGAAACACTATTCTGGATACAGGCCTTGGGAAAGAATTTATGACTAAGTCCTCAAAAGCAATTGCAACAAAACCAAAAATGAACAAGTGGGACCTAATTAAAGAGCTTCTGTACAGCAAAGGAAACTATCAACAGAGTAGACAATCTACAAAATGGAAGAAAATATATACATCTGACAAAGATCTAATGTTCAGAATCTATAAAACTTAAACAATTCAACAAGCAAACCATTAAAAAGTGGGCAAAATACATGAACAGACACTTCTCAAAAGAAGGTATACAAGGGGCCAAGAAACATGAAGAAATGCTCAGTGTCACTAATCATCAGAGAAATGCAAATCAAAACCACAGTGAGATGCTATCTCACATCAGTCAGAATGGCTGTTATTAAAAAGTCAAAAAGCAACAGATGCTGGCAAGGCTACAGAGAAAAGGAAATGCTTATACATTGCTGGTGGCATTGTAAATTAGTTCGGCCACTGTGGACAGCCGTCTGGAGATTTCTCAAATAACTTAGAACTACCATTTGGCCCAGAAATCCCATTACTGGTATATATCCAAAATAAATTGTTCTATCAAAAAAGACACATGCACTCATATGTTCACTGCAGCACTATTCACAATAGGAAAGACATGCAATCAACCTAGGTGCCTATCAACACAAGACTGGATAAAGAAAATGTAATATATACACACTGGAATATTATGCAACCATAACAATGAAATCACACCCTTTGCAGCAACATGGATGCAGCTGCAGGCCATTATCCTAAATGAATTAATGCAAGAACAGAAAACCAAATACTGGCAAGGCACGGTGGCTCACGCTTCTAATCCCAGCATTTGGGGAGGCTGAAGCAGGGGGATCACAAGGTCAGGAGATCGAGACCATCCTGGCTAACACGGTGAAACCCCATCTCTACTAAAAATACAAAAAAAAAAAAAGAAATAGCCGGGAGCAGTGGTAGGCGCCTGTAGTCCCAGCTACTCGGGAGGCTGAGGCAGGAGAATGGCATGAACCCGGGAGGTGGAGCTCGCAGTGAGCCGAGATCACGCCACTGCACTCCAGCCTGGGCAACAGAGCGAGAGTCCATCTCAAAAAAAAAAAAAAAAAAAAGAAAACCAAATACTGCATGTTCTCACTTATGAGTGGGAGCTAAAGATTTAGTAAACATAGATATAAAGATGGAAACAGTAGACACTGGAGATTACTAAAGGAGGAGGGAAGGAGGAGAAAAGGGGTTGAATTACTATTGGATACTATGCTCACTACCTGGGTAATGGGATCAGTCATACCCCAAACCTCAGCATCACATGGTATACCCATATAACAAACCTGCACGTGTATCTCCTGGATGTAAAGTAAAAGCATAAATTATTTTTAAAGATGATTATAAAATGAACTCTGTCTCTTTTTCATTATTATTGCCAGCATTTATTATACTGATAGCCATTCTTGATACACATTTGATCCCATTTCTAAAATGATTACTTACTAGTTGCTACTTCGAGGCACTTAAACTACTTTACATTTCCTGGAGGTGAGGTGCATTTCATGAAGACTATGTAATACCACTAAAAACCATAAACTTCAAGTCCAGAAAGACCTGGATGCAAAATATATACCTAATTAGGCTGCCCACACATCGGTAGGTCAATCTGAGATAAGTTATTTAACACTGATGCATCTCAGTTCTCTCATCTGAAGAAGGAGGCTATTAATAACAATCTCAAATGTATGATGAAGATTAAAAGCAGTAACTTCCATAAAGGTCTGGAGCACATAACAGGTCCTCAAAATTCTTCCGCTTTTCTAGGGAAAGTGGACAACCTACAAAATAGAAGTATGGCAGTAAGGGGAAGCACATACTGAATGAATCCTTAGGAGACTTGGGCTAGAGCTCTGACCCTGGCAACTACATTTTGCGAAACCCCAGGCAACTCACATCACATTCGTAAGCCTTGGAATCAGAGGTCAATAATCTGCGGGCCTAATCTGCCATGTTGTGATTGATTGGAAACATCTTTTTAGGTGGTTGTTTGGTTAGTTATATAGGTATTGCTCTCTAGTTTGCCATAGTTGATCTTTTCTCATGATGTGACTCATTTACATTATCTTCCTGTCCCTTGAATTGACTCAATTTTGCAGCCCCTGGAGTACAAAATCTTTCTGGTCCCTTCATTTAGAACATTTTACACATTTTGTAACTAGCACTCCGACATATCCTTGTTCAGAGTACGTTTAATTATTGAACGCTATAGACACAATGCTTAGAGTCTACGCTGTTTTCAATACCACAGGAAATATTTTAGACATGAAGATAAAATGACGGTCTCTGAAATAAGAAAGACAAACTGCGAAAGTAAATGATAGAAGCTGTTATATACAAAACATATAATGGCATACCAGCCACTCAACTGCAACTCAGTTCTGGTAGTTTGATATTTAAAAAACGAAGTTTAAATTGCAAGAATAAAATTAATAATTTATTATTTTTATTTTATTTTTTGTAGAGAGACAGTCTCACTATGTTGCACAGGCTGATTTTGAATTCCTGGGCTCAAGCCATCCTCCTGCTTTAGCCTCTCAAAGTGCTGGGATTACAGCTGTAAGCCACTGCACCTGGCCAGTAATTTATTCCTTAGGCAACTTGGAATTATAGAAAATTATCAAAATCTTTTCAAAATTTTTAGGGCAAATATTGCACTTAATGCTAATGTGGAGACATAGAATGTTATTCTTTAGCAACTGTAGTTACTCTTGTTTATCTAACATTCTTGGGAAATGTATCCCATAATTTTGAGCTTTTGTCGTCTATTTCCTGCACCCCTTTTGCTAAGGTATCAGAGAAGTGAGGAAGAGAATGGTTATCTGTGCTTCCATATTCACACATTTGTCTTATTATAGATCATTCTGTCCTTAGAACTTAGCACGTTGTAGGTGCTCAGTGATGTTTATTGGCGTAATCATCCGCTGAGGGGGAAGGTAGGAACGACAGGTGTTCTGTGAAAAGGCTGTATATACAAAGTGGCCCTCAAATGCAGAAGGAGCTGAGAAATCAAAGAAGGAGGCAAACTAATCTAGCTTCTCACTTTTGGGTTATTTATTAGAACTCGCAGACAGAATTGTGGTCTTGGTGGTCACAAGACAGAGATCCACACTGCAACCCTCAGGCTCATGGCTTGTATTTTGAGGAAAGTATATGTGTTCTAGAAAGAATATGTAGGTGGCTATGTGTGTCACCACCTATGATTTCTGCAACAGCATCAAGAGTTCTTGTGGAGGAAACTTACAGTGAGTAAGTGTTTCTACATAAAGAATAATACATCAACTAGACATTTTAGAGGCACTCCCAGACTCAGAGCTAGTCTGAAGTTACATGGCAGATTAGCATTTAAAATAAAGTCATTCTTATGCCCACACCAGGGGTCAGGTGCCTGGAAGGGATATAATGTAAAGTTTTGATTGGTTCATCATAGGATATCTAAACTCTGATATTGTTTGGGGAAACAATATTCCCAGCATCCTTTGCCTCTAGGAGGAGACATGTGATGTATTTGCTACAAAGAGGCATAAGTCTGTTCAGGTTTCTAGAAAAGCCTTTACTTTTCTGATTTAATGGGATAGATGCAGCTAGTATTGCATGCCCTCTGCCTACCTAAAATCCAGGAGTGATACCTGGAAGAGCAGATGACATTTTGGCAACGTTAATTTGACAATCCTGCATGCTGGGAATTGCGGAATATAGGCTGAAGAACATTCAATCTTTGATTTCATTGATAAACAGCTGCACCAGCTCAGATCATCTACTTCCATATTGGTTTTTTTTTTTTTTTGAGACGGAGTCTCGCTCTGTCGCCCAGGCTGGAGTGCAGTGGCTGGATCTGGGCTCACTGCAAGCTCCGCCTCCCGGGTTTACGCCATTCTCCTGCCTCAGCCTCCCGAGTAGCTGGGACTACAGGCACCCACCACCTCGCCCGGCTAGTTTTTTGTATTTTTTTTAGTAGAGACGGCGTTTCAACGTGTTAGCCAAGATGGTCTTGATCTCCTGACCTCGTGATCCGCCCATCTCGGCCTCCCAAAGTGCTGGGATTACAGGCTTGAGCCACCGCGCCTGGCCCATATTGCTTATTACAAGATAAAATTAAACCTCATAATAAGCCATAGAAAGTCAGAATTTTTGCGTTTCGTTTTCATTTTGTACTTGCAGCCAAGATGATGTCTGATTGCTATACCATAAGAGGGGGGTTAAAAATGGAGGGGAGATGAAGATCATTGGCCTGTTTAGAAACTTTGAAGCTAGGACACCGAAAGGATGTTCTGGAAGGAAAGTACTGTATGTATACAGAATTTTTTAAGCCTTTAAGAAAATAACAACGGTTAGGCAAGCAGGGGATATGTATAGGTTTTTATACCCTAAAGTATAAGACATAAATAGATGATGGAGCAACCAGGTACTCAGTACAGAATACCTCAGTTCAGGCACATAGCTTCCTGATATTAAAGATGACACAGGAATAGAGCTTAGAAAACAGATAAATTGATGCCTAGCATGCCCCTTACTTACATTATTTATCTAGGCACATCAATTTTCTTACCAATAACTTTTGGCAGGAGTATGAATGGTAGATAATTCAAGCTAAACTCCTTGGAATCATATGAAATGTATCTTTTCTCTGGCCTCTTCACAAAACATCCCCTACTAGACTGAGATACTTAAGGGAATGAACTAGAAGAGAGGAAAGGGTTTGTGATGGTGGGATAGGGTTTGGAGATGACTCAGGCAAATGTCAGGTGGGGAAATATTTAAGCTACTTCAAAGTGGTTTTTGAAAAAAAAAAATGATTATTTTTGGATAAGCAATCAGGTAAGGAAGTAATTTCTGTCCTGTGGCCATTTATAAATAAACACATATCCAGAGATTTCAAAAAGTATACCTTTAAGATACATTATTTAGCATTTCTTTTCCAGTTTCATTCTGTTCTTTGGCTTAGAGAAGCCTCCTTTTTCAGGTGTGTGCTGAAACTCAGTTAATTGGGATGTGGTGCTAATACACTAAAAGGTGTGCCTTTAATTTTCATTCCCGTCATTGAATTCTGTACCCCCAGTAAAGATATCATAACCATCACAGTACAGGAAAATTAGTTCCCTCTGTGTGCCTGTTTCCACATTTGAAACGAGACAGTGGACCAGGTGTTCATAAAGGTGCCTGCCTGCTCTAACATTCAGTGGTGTTGGAATTCTACAACATAGATTATCTTACCTTTCAGCCCTGAGGTGCAATGGACAATGAGACAGCTGATGACCACTCATTTTCCAGACATGCCAAGTTCATCCTCTGAGAGCAAATGGCTTGCATGGCTTTCTTAGGCAAAGAATAGCTCATCAACACTAGTTATGGTAAGTCTAGTATTGGCACTTGCTTTCTGGAGAATTTTAAAACACAAATAAAGATCTTTTCTTTCAACTGTTGAGATCAGAATAACTTTACTTAGAGTGAAAAAAAAAATTTGGAATTACCCTGAAAGCTCAATGTATGGATCCTGATTTTTCAAAAGATCTCAAATTATCTTTCTTTTTTTATAAAGTCCTGAAAAAAATTATCTCATTCAGAATTATATAGCTCTAATCAAATATCCACTGAATGTCATAATCGGGGCTAGGCCATTTCAGTACCTACTAGACAATAAACAACTCCAGAATGTGTCATGTTTTTATGCATTTGTGTATTTTCAGAGCTTGGGACAGAGCATGACATGTAGAAGACACCCACAAATGTTTAATGTATTTGTAGCAATAATTTCATCCTATAAAACATTAAACAATAATATGAGGTAGGTAACTACTACTATTATTTTCATTGCATATCTATGTAAATTGAAACTCAAAGAAGTAAAAAACCAAAAATCTGGTCCATGGTCACAGACCAGTTACTGGCAGAGCTTTGGTTTGAATCTAAGCATCCTAACTCCACAGAAAGTACTCTTTATACTGTCTGGATTGTAACTTTTTAGAAATTATTTTTTAAGTTTCTAACTGGCAAGCAATAATTGTATGTATTTATGAAACACAGTATGTCAGAAAGATATCTGCATGCCCATGTTCGTTGCAGCATTATTCACAATAGCCAAGATATGCAATTAACCCAGGTATGCAATGGATGAATGGATAAAGAAATTATGATATACACACAATGAAATACACCACTAAAAACAAAGAAAGAAAAGAAAAGAATACTATTCAACTTTTACAGAGAAGGAAATTCTGTCATTTGCGACAACGTGGGTAAACCTGGAGGACCATATGCTAAGTGAAATAAGTCAGGCACAAAAAGACAAATACCACATGATCTAACTCACGTGGAATCAAAAAAAGCCAAACTCATAAAAGCAGAGAGCAGAATGGTGGTTACCAGGGGCTGAGAATGGGGATGAAGGGGAATGGAGAGATGTTGGCCAAAGCATATGAGTGTCAGGTAGACAGGAGGAATAGATTGTGCCATCTTATCATGACCCTCCACCTATTTGCCTTTTCCTTAACCCTCCAAGCTCTTTTTTTTTTTTTTTTTTATGAGATGGAGTTTTGCTCTTGTTACCCAGGCTGGAGTGCAATGGCATGATCTCGGCTCACCACAACCTCCGACTCCCGGGTTCAGGCGATTCTTCTGCCTCAGCCTCCCAGGTAGCTGGGGTTACAGGCATGTGCCACCACACCTTGCTAATTTTGTATTTTTAGTAGAGACAGGGTTTCTCCATGTTGGTCAGGCTGGTCTCAAACTCTCGACCTCAGGTGATCCACCCACCTTGGCCTCCTCAAGTGCTGGGATTACAGACGTGAGCCACCGTGCCCAGCCTCCAAGCTCTTAAAAAAGGATTTTCAGCTAGAATATGGAAATAACCAGCCTCTGATAGAATTTACTTTTGTAAAAAACCAATTTTGCAGCAAAGATATCCTTCCTTGAGGTTAGCTTGGAGTAATAAATATCCCCCAGTGCCATCCCACAGAGAACAGGAAAGAATTAAAAGACTGACAAAGAAATGATACACGAGAAAGTAGGATTCTGATTAAATAGAAGGTACAAGGGTAAGAGAGTGGGCCCTGAGCCACTGGGTGAGGTGCGGGGGCAGAGACAGGAAATGAAATCTGCAGTAGTACAATGAAGAAGCTGTTTCCCCAAATCCAGTGCCCAGGTGGAATCTTAGGTCTAGAAAGGTTTTTATTCTTTCATTTCAAACTCTATGGTGCTTGACTAACAATATTATTTAGAATGTGGTCTGTTGCTTCTCACTTTCATGATAATTGTAAAGTTCTTGGGTAAGAAAATGATAACAGAGTTACGCCATTAACTAGTTCATAATCTGTTATACCAAGCAGTTTTTCATCAACATCGCAGTACCTGCTTGATTTTGTATTTATGATAATATTACTAAAACTTATCTGAAACTCAGTTTTCTGGGATTTGGATGAAGCTGACTGGCTCAGCTCATGAGTTTATTCTGAAAGTTTTCTACATATTGGGAGGTTCTTCCCTTCCTCTGTCAATTATTCACTGAGCTCCTCATTCCGTTAAGACTACTAAATATCTTCAAAGTTTCAACTGAATTATCATTTTCCCAGGAACACAAAGAATTTAGGAATTGGTTTTATTGCAGTTAACCATTCATGCCATGAACTGAAGAAGCTGGATTCATGAAAGTATTATTTATTAAGTGGTATCTATCATATTAAGGGGTTATATAGGGTTTTTAAAAATCTTTCTCATGCTGCTGGGCATGATGGCTCACACCTGTAATCCCAGCACTTTGGGAGGCTGAAGCGGGCGGATCACCTGAGGTCAGGAGTTCGAGACCAGCCTGACTAACATGGAGAATCCCCGTCTCTACTGAAAATACAAAATTAACCGGGCATGGTGGTGCATGTCTGTAATCCCAGTTACTCAGGAGGCTGAGGCAGGAGAATCGCTTGAACCCAGAGGGGCAGAGGTTGCAACGAGCCAAGATTGCACCCTTGCACTCCAGGCTGGACAACAAGAATGAAACTCTGTCTCAAACAGACAAACAAAAAGAATAGTTGGAACTCTCATATATACCTTGTTGGTAAGATTTGTTAAATGGTGCTATTATTTTGGAAAAATATCTGGAAGTTTCATATAAAACAAAACATATATCTAAACTATGATCCAGCAATTTGAATCCTTGGATTTACCCAAAATAAATAAAAACATATGAACACAAAAATACTTGTACAAGGAGGTCAATAGTGGCTATATACATAATGGCCAATATCCCAGGTATATGAGTAAATAAATTATGATATATTCATACAAAGGACTACTTTTTAGAAATAGAAGGGAAGAAAAAACATAGATAAATCTTTAAAACCTCGAATGAAAAAGATTCATACTGAAAGTACATACCCTGTGATTACATTTATATAATGTTCCAATAGTCAATTTTATCTTTAACAGAAAAGAAATCAGAATGGTGGTTGCCTGTGGAATGGGAGTGGAGATTGAATGGGAAGAAGTTTGAAGAATGATGCTTCATTTATGGAGTGATGGCAATGTATATGTCTTGATAGGCATGTGGGTTATTTGGGTGTATGCATTGCTCAAAATCCAACAAATATATGCTTAATATTTGTGTATTTAAATGTGCATCAAATAAAAATTACTGAACAAATATTGATCTCTAATCATATAAATGCTGCAGTATTTAGGTGTAAGTGTATGGATATCTACAACTTATTTTAAAATGCGTTAGAAAATAAGTTGAATTGATGGATGTAGAGAGGGACGTCATAGAACAAAAGGAGGTGGTGAATATGGGTGTTCATTGTAAACTTCTTTCAACTTTATTGAATGTTTGAATTTTTAAAATAATTTTCAGAGGAATCACTATTGCCCCTAAATCTGGGAGTTTATTTTCTTCTTTTCTTTATTTGACTATTTTATAAGCATTCTTATATTGGTTCCAACCTGTGCAAGTTCATATTTTCATTCTCACCTTAGAGTCAACCCTCAGAAATGAAAAAAGAAAGTTTCAAGCTAAATGCAAATAAACAAAAGAACTTACAGATATAAATGACATCAAAGATTCATTTAATGAGAAAATAATAGTACCCTCACCCCAACCAAGACTATTTTGGAGACTCCGATTTTGTGCCTCCCTGCTTACTAGGCAAAGAAGTTGGTGCAAAATAATTCAGCTTCAGGAAAGATCTGGCAAGATGGCTGAATAGGAACAGCTCCGGTCTGCAGCTCCCATAGAGACCAATACAGAAGGAGGGTGATTTCTGCATTTCCAACTGAGGTACCTGAATCATCTCATTGGGACGGGTCAGGCAGTGAGTATAGCCCACGGAGGGTGAGCAGAAGCAGATTGGGGCATCACCTCACCCGAGGAGTGCAAGGGTCTGGGAACCTACCTCCCCCAGCCAAGGGATGCCATGAGGGACTGTGCTATCTGGCCCAGACACTACACTTTTCCCATAGTTTTTATAACCTGCAGACCAGGAGATCCCCTTGTGTGCCTACCCAACCAGGGCCTTGGGTTTCAAGCACAAAGCTGAGAGGCTGTTTGGGCAGACACCAAGCTGATGCAGTTTTTTTTTTTTTTTTAAACCCCAATGGCACCTGGAACCAGCAAGACAGGACCCTGGAAAGGGGGCTGAAGCCAGGGAGCCAACTGGTCTCACTCAGCAGATCCCTCTCCTACAGATCCCAGCAAGCTAAGAACCACTGGCTTGAAATTCTCACTACCAGCATAGCAGTCTGAAGTCAATCTGGAGCAATCAAGCTTGATGGGGGGAGGGCATCCACCATTACTGAGGCTTCAGTAGGTGGTTTTCACCTGACAGTGTTAAGGAGGCTGGGAAGTTCAGACTGGGCGGAACTCTCCACAGTATGACAAAGCGACTGTGGCCAGACTGCCGCTCTAGATTCCTCCTCACTGGGCAGGGCATCTCTGAAAGAAAGGCAGCAGTACCAGTCAGGGGCTTATAGATAAAACTCCCATCTCCCTTGGACAGTGCACCTGGCGGAAGGGGCAGCTGTGGGCGCAGCTTCAGCAGACTTAAACGTTCCTGCCTGCAGGCTCTGAAGAGAGCAGCAGATTTCCCAGCACAGTGCTCGAGCTCTGTTAAGGGACAGACTGCCTCCTCAGGTGGGTCCTTGACCCCCATGCCTCCTGAATGAGAGACACCTCATATAGGAGAGCTCTGGCTAGCATCAGGCAGGTGGCTGTCTGGGACAAAGCTTCCCAGGGAAGGAGCAGGCAGCAATCTTTTCTGTTCTACAGCCTCTGCTGGTGATACCCAGGCAAACAGGGCCTGGAGTGGACCTCCAGCAAACTCCAACAGACCTGCAGAAGAGAGGCCTCACTGTTATAAGAAAAACTAACAAACAGAATGCAATAATGTCAACAAAAAGGAATCCCACACGAAAATCCAAAGGTCATCAGCATCAAAGATCAAAGACAGATAAATCCTTGAAGATGAGAAAAAACCAGTGCAAAAATGCTGAAAATTCCAAAAATGAGAATGCCTCTTCTCCTCCAAATGATTGTAATGTCTCTTCAGCAAGAGTGCAGAACTGGATAGAGAATGAGATGGACAAATTGAGAGAAGTAGGCTTCAGAAAGTGGTTAATAACAAACTCCTCTGAGCTAAAGGAACATGTTCTAACCCAATGCAAGGAAGCTAAGAACCTTGATAAAAGGCTATAGGAACTGCTAACTAGAACAATCAGTTTAGAGAAGAACATAAATGACCTGATGGAGCTGAAAAACACGGCATAGAACTTCATGAAGCATACAAAAGTATCAAGAGGTAAGTCAATCAAGCAGAAGACAGGACATCAGAGATTGAAGATCAACTTAATGAAATAAGGTGTGAAGAAATAATTAAAGAAAAAAGAATCAAAAGGACCGAACAAAGCCTCCAAGAAATGTGGGACTATGTGAAAAGACCAAACCCACATTTGACTGGTGTACTTGAAAGTGATGGGGAAAGTGGAACCAAACTGGAAGACTCACTTCGGGATATCAGCCAGGAGAACTTCCCCAACATAGCAAGCAGGCCAACATGCAAATTCAGGAGATACAGAGAACACCACAAAGATACTCCTTGAGAAGAGCAACCCCAAGACACATTGTCAGATTCTCCAAGGTTGAAATGGAAAAAAAATGTTAAGGGCAGCTGGAGAGAAAGGTCAGGTTACCTACAAAGGGAAGACCATCAGACTAACAGTGGATCTCTCTGCAGAAACCCTACAAGTCAGAAGAGTATGGGGGCCAATATTCAGCATTCCTAAAGAAAAGAATTTTCAACACAGAATTTCATATCCAACCAAACTAAGCTTCATAAGCAAAGCAGAAATAAAATCCTTTACAGACAAGCAAATGCTGAGGGATTTTTTTACCACCTGGATGGCCTTACAAGAGCTCCTGAAAGAATCATTAAATATGGAAAGGAAAAACTGGTACCAGCCACTGCAAAAACATACCAAAATATAAAGACCAAAGATGCTGTGAAGAAACTGCATCAAATAATGTGCAAAATGCCAGCTAGCATCAGGATGACGGGATCAAATTCAGATACAACAATATTAACCTTAAATGTAAATGGGCTAAATGCCCCAGACACAGATTTGCAAATTGGATAAAGAGTCAAGACTTATCATTGTGCTGTATTCAGGAGACCCATCTCATGTGCAAAGACACACATAGGCTCCAAAAAAAAGGATGGAGGAATATTTACCAAGCAGATGGAAAGCAAAAAAAAAAGCAGGGGTTGCAATCATAGTCTCTGATAAAACAGATTTTAAACAAAGATCAAAAAAGACAGAGAAGGGCATTATATAATAGTAAAGGGATAAATGCAACAAGAAGAGCTAGCTATCCTAAATATATATATATGCACCCAATACAGGAGCACCCAGATTCATAAAACAAGTTGTTAGAGACCTACAAAGAGACTTAGACTCCCACACAATAATAGTGGGAGACTTTAACACCCCACTGTCAATATTAGATAATTGAGACAGAAAATTAATAAGGACTTGAACTCAGCTTTGGACCAAGTGGACCTAATACACATCTACAGAACTCTCCACCCCAAATCAACAGAATATACATTCTTCTCAGCATCACATAGCACTTATTCTAAAATCAACCACATAATTGGAAGTAAAACACTCCTCAGCAAATGCAAAAGAATGGAAATCATAACAGTCTCTCAGACCACAATGCAATCAAATTAGAACTCAGGATTAAGAAACTCACTCAAAACTGCACAACTACATGGAAACTGAACAACCTGCTCCTGAATGACTATTGGGTAAATAATAAAATTAAGGCAGAAATCAATAATTTCTTTGAAAACAATGAGAACAAAGAGATAATGTACCAGAATCTCCGGGACACAGCTAAAGCAGTGTTAAGAGGAAAATTTATAGCACTAAATGCCCACATCAGGAAGTGGGAAATATCAAAAATCGACACCCTAGAATCAAAGTAAAAATCCTAGAGAGGCAAGAGCAAATGAATTCAAAAGCTGTCAGAAGACAAGAAATAACTAAGTTCAGAGCAGAACTGAGGGAGATACAGACACGAAAAACCCTTCAAAAAAGCGATGAATCTAGGAGCTGGTTTTTTGAAAAGATTAACAAAATAGATAGACCGTTAGCCAGATGAATAAGGAAGAAAAGAGAGAAAAATCAAATAGACACAATAAAAAATGATAAAGGGGATATCACCACTGATCCCACAGAAATACAAACTACCATCAGAGAATAATATAAACACCTCTCGCCCAGCGTGGTGGCTCAAGCCTGTAATCGCAGCACTTTGGGAGGCAGAGATGGGCGGATCACGAGGTCAGGAGATCGAGCCC
>NW_012117043.1:8082508-8087973 GCF_000951035.1 Colobus angolensis palliatus | reverse complement strand
AAAAAAAAAAAAAAAAAAAAAAAAAAAAAAAAAAAAAACCACCTCTCTGCAAATAGACTAGAAAATCCAGAAGAAATGGATAAGTTCCTGGTCACATGCACCCTCCCAAGACTAAACCAGGAAGAAGTCAAATCCCTGAATAGACCAATAACAAATTCTGCAATTGAGGAAATAATAGCCTACCAACCAAGAAAAGCCAGATTCACAGCCAAATTCTACCAGAGGTAAAAAGAGGAGGTGGCACCATTCTTTGTATTCAAACAATACAAAAAGAAGCACTCCTCCCTAAATCATTTTATGAGACCAGCATCATTCTGATACCAAAACCTGGCAGAGACATAACAACAAAAAAAATTTCTGGCCAATATCCCTGATGAATATTGATGTGAATATTCAATAAAATACTGGCTAACTGAATCCAACAACACACCAAAAAGCTTAACAACCACTATCAAGTCGACTTGGTATGCAAGGCTGGTTCAACATATGCAAATCAATAAACATAATCCATCACATAAACAGAACCAATGACAAAAACCATATGATTATATCAGTAAATGCAAAAATGGCCTTTGATAAAATTCAAAACCCCTTCATGCTAAAAACTCTCAATAAAATAGGTATTGATAAAACACATCTCAAAATAATAAGAGTTATTTATGACAAACTCATAGCAAATATCATACTGAATGGGCAAATGTTGGAAGCATTCCCTTTGAAAACTGGCACAAGACAAGGATGCCCTCTCCCACCACTCCTATTCAACATAGTATTGGAAGTTCTGGCTGGGGCAGTCAGGCAAGAGAAAAAAATAAAGGAATTCAAATAGAAAGAGAGGAAGTCAAATTTTCTCTCTTTGCAGATGACATGATTGTATATTTAGAAAACCCCATCATCTCAGCCCAAAAACTCCTTAGGCTGATAAGCAACTTCAGGAAAGTCTCAGGATACAAAATCAAGGTGCGAAAATCACAAGCATTCCTATACACCAATAACAGAGAAACAGAGAGCCAAACCATGAGAGAACGCCCATGCACAATTGCTACAAAAAGAATAAAATACCAAATAATACATCTTCCAAGAGACATGAAGGACCTCTTCAAGGAGAACTACAAACCACTGCTCAAGGAAATAAGAGAGGACACAAGCAAATGGAAAAAAATTCCATGCTCATGGATAGATAGCCTCAATATCATGAAAATAGTTATAATGCCCAAAGTAATTTATAGATTCAATGCTATTCCCATCAAGCTACCATTGAGTTTCTTCACAAAATTGGAAAAAACTACTTTAAATTTAATATCAGACCAAAAAAGAGCCCGTATAGCCAAGACAATCCTAAGCAAAAACAATGAAGCTGAAGGCATCACACCACTTACTTCAAACTATACTACAAGGCTACAGTAACCATAACAGCATGGTACTGGCCCAAAACAGATATATTGACCAATGGAACAGAACAGAGGCCTCAGAAATAATGCCACACATCGACAACCATCTGATCTTTAACAAACCTGAAAAAAAGAGCAATGGGGGAAAGGATTCCCTATTTAATAAATGGTGCTGGGAAAACTGGCTAGCCATATGCAGAAAACTGAAACTGGACCCCTTCTTTACACCTTATACAAAAATTAACTCAAGATGGATTAAAGACTTAAAAATTAAAACCATAAAAACCCTAGAAGAAAACCTAGGCAATACCATTCAGGACATAGGCATGGGCAAAGATTTCATGACTAAAACACCAAAAGCAATTGCAACAAAAGCCAAAATTGACAAATGGGATCTAATTAAGCTAAAGAGCTTCTGTACAGCAAAAGAAACTATTATCAGAGTGAACAGACAACCTACCGAATGGGAGAAAATTTTTGCAAGCTACCCATCTAACGAAGGTCTAATATCCAGAATCTACAAGGAACTTAAACAAATTTACAAGAAAAGAACAACTCCATCAAAACATGGGCAAAGGATATGAACAGACAGTTCTCAAAAGAAGACATTTATGTGGCCAATAAACATATGAAAAAAAGCTCATCATCACTGGTCATTAGAGAAATACAAATCAAAACCACAATTATCAAAACCAAATTTTTAAGAATGGTGATCATTAAAAAGTCAGGAAACAACAGATGCTGGAGAGGATGTGGAGAAGTAGGAATGCTTTTGCAATGTTAGTGGGAGTGTAAGTTGGTTCGCCCGTTGTGGAAGACAGTGTAGCCATTCCTCAAGTATCTAGAACCAGAAATACCATTTGACCCAGCAATCCCATTACTGGGTATATACCCAAAGGATTATAAATCATTCTACTATAAAGACACTTATGTTTAATTGCAGCACTATTTGCAGTAGCAAAGACTTGGAACCAACCCAATGCCTGTCAATGATAGACCGGATAAAGAAAATGTGGCACATACACACCATGGAGTACTATGCAGCCATAAAAAAGAATGAGTTCATGTTCTTTACAGCGACATGGACGAAGCTAGAAACCATTATCCTCAGCAAATTAACACAGGAACGGAAAACCAAACACTGTATGTTCTCACTCACAAGTGTGAGTTGAATAATGAGAACACATGGACACAGGGAGGGGAACATCACATACTGGGGTCTGTTGGTGGGTGGGGGGCAAGGGGAGAGAGAGCATTAGGACAAATACCTAATGCATGCTGGGCTTAAAACCTAGATGACGAGTTGATGGGTGCAGCAAACCACCACGGCACATGTATACCTATATAACAAACCTTCAGTTCTGCACATCTATCCCAGAAACTAAAGTAAAATAAAAATAATAATAATATTTCAGCTCCAAACACCATTAGAACACCAAAATAACTATTGCAAGCAAGGTCCACAAATGGATGCTAAAATTAGTAGGCAAAATTTGAAAAGAAACAAGATATTTTCATAGTCTCAAGTATCTGCCAGCAAACTATTAATCACGAAGAGAGAAATAGGCACCAAATGATAAAAGCATATTAACCAAGGGATAAGACATGTCAACATAATGTGATTATTGATATGACAAAATGAGGTCATGTCATGTCTCTTGTTGTCTTGGCAAACCTCCACCAACAAATGCATAGCTTTCATATAATCA
The DNA here is from genome assembly GCF_000951035.1 of Colobus angolensis palliatus. NCBI lineage: Eukaryota > Metazoa > Chordata > Mammalia > Primates > Cercopithecidae > Colobus > Colobus angolensis. Next base: position 8,084,873 of record NW_012117043.1, on the reverse strand, counting down.
TGCAAAACTATAGGTAAGCCCAAACCTAAAGTTATTCTACATAATAAGTAATCAAAGCTCTTCAAAATTATCAAGGTCAGACAAGCAAGGAGAGACTGAAGAAATGATTGGAGGAGACAAAGGTGGCCTGACATTTAAATGCAATGTGGAATCCTAAACCGAAACAAACATTAGTGGAAAAATTGTTTAATCTGGATACAGTTTTTAGTTTAGTTAATAGTATTGTATCAGTATTAATTTCTAAGCTTCCATAATTATACATTGGTTATGTAAGATACTAATGTGAGAGGAAGTTGGGTGAAAGGTATTTGGGAGCTTTTTGTATTATTTTGTAACTCTTCTGTAAGCCTAAAATTACAAACTAAAAAATGACAAAGAAAAGCAACTGCAAAACAACAAATAATAAAACTAAGTTTGGATATTAAAGGTTAAAGGGAGAAAAAAGAGGAGAATAAAGGTAAGTAGGAGAAAGAGAAGGAAGAGAAGCAGAGGAGGAGGAAGAAGGTAACCATTCCTATTTCTGAGTGGTCACAAAGAAATTGCTCATCCAGGCATTCCATCTCTCAGCTGAAACAGTCTTCAAGTCGGCCTGCCCACTTGAGATCTGTTCCTGAAGACCATTATAATGAAAAATCATAAAATTTTCCTTAAAAAATGAAAGAAGATCCCCATAAAATAACATTCCATTTAAACAAACAACAGTGTTATTGTGGGTAACTTCACAAATTGGTCAAACTCATCTAAGTCATTATGGAGTACTAGAATGGATTCTGGAGCCAGATCACTCAGGTTCAAATCTATTTCAGAATGGCATATTTCTGTATCTTTAGGCAAGTTATTAAACCTTCTGTGCCTCTGTTTCCTCATAAGTATAATAGAAATATTAATAATAGTATTGATATCATTATTTTGTTGGGAAGATTAAATTGCATTAATACATGTAAATTACTTGCCTAGCATACAGTTAATGCTAAGTTAATGTTAGTCAATATAGTTCATCAGGAGAATTAATGCATAAGAATTGCCATGCTTTGAAAAAACGAGAATAATTGAAAATGTTGTCTGCCAATGCTTAAAACATACTATGAAGCTACAGTAATTAAAAGGTGATATTGAACAGCAGTAGATAATTAAATCAGAGAAACCAAATAGAAGTCCAGAAATAGATGCATTTTATATATGCATATGAATATACATATTCTCATATGTATTAAGTGAAGAAAGGATAGATTATTCAATAAACATTTGGAACATGTGGTTGAGCAAATAATTAAACTCTTATTTCACACTCACACAAGACAAATTATAAATGCCTTAAAAATCTTACTCCCTTTCCCTAACCACCCATTTCGAATTTAACTGGAAAACTCTGCCACAAAAATATAACTCCAATCCTACCGCTTATTAGCCACTCCAGTGTGCATTTTACCTTACTCCAAGCTACAATAATCTCTATTGCAAAAGCCTTCAAACTAGCTGTCTTGCTTCTGTTCTTACCGCTACCCAAACATACACACCATGTAACCTGAACCAAAATATAGAGCACTGTCAACATGCTAGAAAGTTCCCCCTATCCCTTTCCAGGATACCAGGAGGATTCGGGCTTCTGAAAGAGGAAATTGCTATTTTGAGGTAAAAAAGTTTGGCTTTAATAGATACTGCTGGCCAGGTGTGGTGGCTCATGCCTGTAATCCCAACACTTTGGGAGGCCAAGGCGGGCAGATTGCCTGAGGTCAGGAGTTCGAGACCAGTCTGGCCAACATGGTGAAACCCCGTCTCTACTAAAAATACAAAAAAATTAGCTGGACATGATGGCATGCACCTGTAATCCCAGCTACTTGGGAGGCTGAGGCAGGGTAATTGCTTGAGCCATGGAGGTGGAGGTTGCAGTGAGCTGAGATCGTGCCACTGCACTCCAGCCTGGGTGACAAAGCGAGACTCTATCTCAAAAAAAAAAAAAAAAAAAAAAAGATACTGCTAACGAGATTTTCAAAGGCCAGATTTACAAATTTACATTGTCATTAGCATTGCATAAGAGTCCAAGTTAATCTACATTTTTACTAACACTTGGTGGTGTCAATGATATTAAATTATAATCATCCTGGTGGGTACATACTGATATATAATTGTGGTCTTAATTCACATTTCCCTGAAGATTACTGTTGTACAAAACCTTTTGATAGACTTTTGGTCATTGGGATATCCTCTATTATGAACGTTTAGGTTCTCTAGTAATTTTTTATACATCTCTCCAATGTCTTAAAATGTGATTTATGAATCTGGGTGCTCCTGTATTGGGTGCATATATATTTAGGATAGTTAGCTCTTCCTGTTGAATTGATCCCTTTAGCATTATGTAATGGCC
>NW_012117043.1:8077129-8080553 GCF_000951035.1 Colobus angolensis palliatus | reverse complement strand
GCCCTGCTTCAGCTGTCGCTGGTCAGGCTGCAGCAGCTGACCAGCACCGATTGTCCGGCACTCCCTAGTGAGATGACCTCAGTACCTCAGTTGAAAATGTAGAAATCACCGGTCTTCTGTGTCACTCGCGCTGGGAGTTGGAGACTGGAGCTGTTCCTATTCGGCCATCTTGCTCCGCCCCCCCCAGAATTTCTTTATCTTGTTGATTGATGGGCATTTGGGTTGTGATATTGTTTGGTTGTATCCTCACCTAAATCTCATTTGAATTCCCATGTGTTGTGGTAGGAAGCCAGTGGAAGGTGATTGAATCATGGGGGCAGATCTTTCCTGTACTATTCTCACGGTAGTGGAAAAGTCTCATGAGATCTGATGGGTTTATAAAGGGGAGTTTCTCGAGTTTCTCTGCACAATTTATTTTCTCTTTTTCTCCTGGTATCCATGTAAGATGGGACTTGCTCCTCCTTACCTTCTTCTATGATTGTGAGGCTTCCCCAGGCTTGAGGAACTGTAAATCCAATTAAACCTCTTTCTTTTGTAAATTGCCCAGTTTTGGGTATGTCTTCAGCAGCAGTATGAAAACAGACTAATACAGTAAATTGGCACTGAAGACTAGGGTGTTGCTGAAAAGATACCCAAAGATGTGGAAGCGACTCTGGAACAGGGCAACAGGCAGAAGTTGGAATAGTTTGGAGGGGTCAGAAGAAGTCAGGAAAATGTGGCAAAGTTCAGAACTTCCCAGAGACTTGTTGAATGACTTTGACAAAAATGCTGATAGCGATACAAACAATAAGGTCCAGGCTGAGGTGGTCTCAGATGGAAATGAAGAACTTTTTGGGAACTGCAGCAAAGGTGAGTCTTGTTATATTTTAGCAAAGAGACTGGTGCCATTTTGCCCCTGCCCTAGAGATTTGTGGAACTTTGATCATGAGGGAGATGATTTAGGGTAGCTGGTGGAAAAAATTTCTAAGCAGCAAAGCTTTCAAGAGGTAACTTGAGTGCTGTTAAAAGCATTCAGTTTTACAAGGGACACAGAGCATAACAGTTCAGAAAATTTGTAGCCAGACAATGCGATTGAAAAGAAAATCCCATTCTCTGAGAAGAAATTCAAGCTGGCTGCAAAAGTTCGCATAAGTAACAAGGAGCTGAATGTTAATGTCCAAGACAATGGGGAAAATGTCTCCAGGGCACGTTAGAGGTCTTCACAACAGCCTCTGCCATCACAGGCCTGGAGGCCTAGGAGGAAAACATGCTTTCCTGGGTCTGGCCCAGGGTCCCTATGGTGTGTGCAGCCTATGGCAGAGCAGAAGCACCATCATTTCGGACCAACACCACCACTTTAAGTTTCAGCTCCCTTTCTAGCCTCATGAATTTCAAGGAAATCACTTCTCTTGTAACTACAAACAGCCAGAAAGAGCAAACAGTAGAACACAGATAAGACAGCTTGGGCACAGAGGAAGGTGAGGGGAAAGTCTCTTGGGTAACTGCCAAACTTCACCCTCATACAATGGGCCCCAGTAAAACAGTGGGCTTTAATGGACCCCAGTAAAACAGTGGGCTTTAATAAGCACATTCCTTTCCCTTTGGGTGCACTAAGATAGGGAAGCTAAAAGTAGACTCAGTGGGTATGCCTGCAGTTACAGAAGGATGTATGGGAACAGACACACAACTCTTCCTCCCAGATAAGCACAACAAAGAGACACAAAAGCAGTCCAGGCCTCTGATAAGCTCTCCCACCCTGAATCCTTAGAAACTCTTAGTCTGTAAGAGAGTGTGCCTCTGACCTAACCTGGCCAGATGCCCCTCTCAGGTTTGTTTTCTCTAAAATTAACCTGTCTTGACCACCAAGCCACTTTCATGTTTCTTTTCTCTTTCTTTAATTTTTATAGCCTAGGGACTCAGTGCCCTGTGTCTCAGCTGCTCCATCTATGGATGAAAGGGGCCAAAATAGAGCTTGGGCCATGGCTTCAGAGGGTGCAAGCCCCAAGCCTTGGCAGCTTCCATGTGGTGTTGAACCTGCGAGTTCACAAAAGTTAAGAATTAAGGTTTGGGAACCTCTGCCTAGATTTCAGAAGGTGTAAGGAAACACCTGGATGCTCAGGCAGAAGTTTGCTAAAGGGGGGTGGGGCCTTCATGGAGAACCTCTTCTAGGGCAGTGTGGAAGGGAAATGTGGGATCAGAGCCCCCACGGAGTCCCTACTGGGGCACTCCCTAGTGGAGCTGTGAGAAAAGGGCCACTGTCCTCCAGACCCCTGAATGGTAGTTCCACTGACAGCTTACACCGAGCACCTGGGAAAGCTGCAGATATTCAACACCAGCCCATGAAAGCAGCCAGGAGAGAGGCTTTACCCTGCGGAGCCACAGGGGCAGAGCTGCCCAAGACCATGGGAACCCACCTCTTGGATCAGCATGACCTGGATCTGAGACATGGAGTCAAAGGAGATTATTTTGGAGCTTTAAGATTTGACTGCCCAGCTGGATTTCAGATATGCATGGGGCTTGTAGCCCCTTTGTTTTAGCCAATTTCTCCCATTTGGAATGGTTGTATTTACCCAATGCCTGTACCCCCATTGTATCTAGGAAGTAACTAACTTGCTTTTGATTTTATAAGCTCATGGTGAGTTTATAAAGGGGAGTTTCCCTACACAAGCTCTCCTCTCTTTGCCTGCTACTATCCACATTAGATGGGACTTACTCTTCCTTGCCTTCTGTCATGATTGTGAGACTTCCCCAGCCATGTGGAACTGTAAGTCCAGTTAAAATTCTTTCTTTTATAAATTGCACAGTCTTGGGTATGTCTCCATCAGCAGTGTGAAAACAGTTCCATATTTTTGCAATTGTGAATTATGCTGCTATAAACATGCAACACACATATGTATTTAAATAGTTAAACTTTCATTTTAGATTCAGGAGGGCATGTGCAGGTTTGTTATATAGGTAAACTCAAGTTTGGTGACAGATTATTTTGTCACCCAGGTACTAAGCATGATACTCAATTTTGTTTTGTTTTCTGAATCTCTCCTTTCTCTCACCCTCCTCCCTCAAGGAGGCTCCAGTGTCTTCTGTTCCCCTTAAATGATTCACTTCACATTAGTACTCTGCTTAAAGTTTTCTGATATAATGATTATAAACTGAAGTGGCTGATGGATGGCTTTTCTGGTCCCATTGTTGACCTTCCCTTTATTCTCTGCTGTCTTGACACTATGGACTCTTTCTGCCTCTTGGACATACGTAATTCTCTTCTTCCCCCTCCTCCTCCTCCTCCTCCTCATCCTCCCCTCCAGCCCCCTCCCTCCTCCTCAAGTCCCCTGACCTTCTCCCACTGCTTGATCCTGCTTAAAGTTTTCTGATATAATGATTATAAACTGAAGTGGCTGATGGATGGCTTTTCTGGTCCCATTGTTGACCTTCCCTTTATTCTCTGCTG
>NW_012117043.1:8070261-8077079 GCF_000951035.1 Colobus angolensis palliatus | reverse complement strand
TTTTTGGCAGACTCTTGCTCTGTCACACAGGCTGGAGTGCAGTGGCACAATGTCAGCTCACTGCAACTCCACTTCCCAGGCTCAAGCAATTCTCCTACCTCAGCCTCCCAAGTAATTGGGATTACAGGCATGTGCCACCATGCCTGGCTAATTTTTGTATTTTTAGTAGACATGGGGTTTCACCATGTTGGCCAGGCTGTTCTGGAACTCCTAACCTCAGGCAATCCACCTGTCTCAGCCTCCCAAAGTGCTGGGATTACAGGCATGAAACATAATTCACTTCTGCTTCAAGACCTGAGCACTATCTGCCGCCTGTGTCTGGGCCCCTCTCCCATAATGTCATTATAAGTTAGATTCTTCCAAGGACTCGGGTCTCTCCAAATATCAGTTCCTCTGAGAGGCATTTCCTGTGCTTCCCAGCTAAGGTGCCTACACATAAGCTCATCTTTCCCCTTTATCTATTTTATTTATTGCACAGAATTGATCACTTTCTGACATAATATGTATCTGCATAAGGGCTTATTTCCTGTCTTCCCAGTAAACTAAAAGCTCATGAGAGTTGAGAATTTTTGTATTATTTATCACTGTTCACAGCCTGGCACATACTAAACTCTGAATAGATACATGTTAAATGTTAAACAAAAGATTAAAACATACAAAATGAGTGGAGGACAGAAAAGATAGAAAACTATTATTAAAATCTTGTGAGAGAGGAGGCTTTTCAAAGACTACCACCAAGCTGAGAAGCATAATGAGAGACAGATTTGTTTATACAGAAACTTGTAAAACTTGTGTATAGTAAAATCCTCCACAGCAAAGTTAAAAGAAGGAAATATTTATGGCATATATAATTAACATTGGTAAAGACCCAGTTCAGATTAGCCCAACTGCATGTTTTAAACCTGTTTAGAGAAGAGTCACCTTGAGGATTCAGTTTTGCCCAGACAACCTTTAAAATAAGTGGAACAATAATCGCCATGGGAAACGCTGCAATACGAAAGACAAACAGCCCCATAGGGAAGTGGGCAAAAGTTTTGAATAGGTAGTTCACACATGCAAGTGAAAAGCACAAGACAGGAAAACATTTTCAAACTTATCAATAATTTTAAGTCCATATTTACACAATGAAATACAATTCAGTGGTCTATAAAATTTGTATAAATTAAAAAAATTAGTGACTTGCTATGCAGTCATCTGTGTGGGGAAAATAGGTTCTCTAATATATGATTTGTGAAAATCTGAATGGGAATGACATTTCTGGAAGCCAGTTCGGCAATGCCTATCCAAATTTAAATGTGCAGACACTTTGATTTAGCAATTCCATTTCTAAGAATGGATCTTTCCTATCAATAGGCCTAAGTACTTAGGCAGACATGTCTATACAAATTATTGCAGCATTGTTTATAGTAGAAATATGGCAACAATCTAAATGTCTAAAAATAGGAAGAACAATAAATAAAGCATGGTACACCCAAGAATGGAGTTCTGTGTGACCCTTAAAGAGAAAAGTAAATCTGAATTGAATATATTAACTTACAATGATGTCTATGATATATTAAGAGAAAAGTAAGTTGAAGATGAGTATGTGTACCTGAGTTCCTGATCTGAAAGAATGCTATAATCTGCAAATACAAGACTCTGGACTAACTATGGCTAAAATAGCAAAGGCATCTTGTCCTATACAACAAGAAGCCTGGTGGAATTGTTAAAGGATTATTTCCATACCCAGTGATGTCCGAATGTGGGGTAAATAACTTCATGATTTTCTTAGCCCTTCCCTCCCAGTCATAAAATGATGGCAGCTGCTCCAAATAACAGACTCCACACCAGCTTTCCTATCTGAAGAGAGCAGAGAACAAGGCCTTCTTCTCAAATCTTTTACTACTCTGCAAGATAAGCTCTCACAGAAACCTCCCATAAGAGTTGCCCCAATTTCATAGTCTGGAACTAAGGCACATGGTCACACCTGCCTGCACAGCAGCCTGCAGAAGCATCACACAAAGGAGAATGGGATTCTATGGGCAGCTTAGAGGTGTCATGATCTATCCACAGAGTTGGAGGAGGAGTCTGCTGCCCTAAAATTAAATAATCTCTGAACTCAAAAACACTAGCCATAAAATAAAATACTAACAATATGGGCCCTATTAAAATTAAAAGCTTCTGCTTATCAAAAGACATCATTAAGGAGTACAAGGAGACTGGGAGAAAATATTTGTAATCAATATATCTGATGAAGGACTTGGATCTGGAAGACATAAAGAGTTCCTCTAAATTAAAAATAAAAAGAAAAACAATTAAAAATGGACCAAAACCTTTGATAACTCAGAAATGACACATCCAAATGGTCAAGAAACTTATGTGAAAAGGTTATTAAAGTTTATGTAAAAATAAATAAATAAATAAAATAAAATAAAAATAAAGTTTATGTAGAAAATACAAATCAAAACTACAATGAAATTTACTCTATAGCCACCAGAGTGGTTAAAAATAAAAAGACTGACAATATCAAATGCTGACAAGGATGTAGAGCAAGCAGAACTCTCATACATTGCTGATGGAAAAGTAAATTCGTTCTGCAACTTTTGAAATTCCTTTGGTGATATCAACTAGCTAAACTTACAAATATTCTATGACCCAGCAATTCCACTTTGGGTTATATACTCACAGAAAGGAATCCATATACTCACCAAACTATATATCACAAACTACATATTGTGAAACGTTCTCAATAGCTTTATTCATGATATCACAAAAATGGAAGCAGCCAAGGTGTTCAATATATTCACAAGAGAATGAATAAATTGTGAAATATGCATGTAGCAAAAAACCACACAGCAATGAAAAAGAATAAACTACTGAATCATGCAACAAAACATAAACAAATTTTATATGAATGCTGGAAGAAGTCAGACACAAAAGACAATATACAATATTATTAATTTATATGAACTTAAGAACTAGAAAAACTAATCTGCAGTGATAGAGACCAGGATAGTGGTTACCTTTAGAAGATATTGACCGGGAAGGGGTACAATGAGGCCTCCAGATGGTGATGCACATAATCTGTTTCCTGAGCTGGGTGGTGGAAGATGACTGCATACATATGTACACATTCATTGTACTTAAGATTTGTGAACTTTGCAGTATGCGTGTTATATCTCAGTTATAAAGAACAAAACAAACAAAAACCTCAAACCAGAAAAAAAGAGATCTTTCCATCTTAGAAAATGGGGGTTCTTTTAGCTAGAAAGTGGAGGTTTGATGCTCATGGCTGTATGCTTATCAAAAGACACTGTCTTCCACAATTCCATTTATACACATGCATAGACACACACACAGTAATTCATGTGTATGTGTTTATATAAGCATAGAAAATTTTCAAAGAATGTATGTTCAACTGATAACAGTAATTACATTTAAAGATAGAACTAGTAGTTTCAATATTTTTTATCTATACCCTTCTGATTATTAAAATAAAAGAGAAAATTCATAAAGTGACAGCAAGAATCTTAAGAGTCGCTAATAAAATGGTGTTGGGTGAGGGGTTTGTTCTCTATGGTGAATAAATGGAGATAAACAGATAAAAGATGCCCAGGCATCCAGAACTTTTGGGGTGGTGGTAGAAAAGGTTACGGAAGTGTTAAAAGCCCTTTCTGAGTTTATTTAATCAAAATGGAAAAAATCTGTCAGGACAATTAATATGCTTCCCATGAATAATTGAGAACTGCCTACAGTCTATTCTCCTGAAATGATATTTTCTGTCATCTGAGTGATGAAAAGAGTAGGAAAGCAACCTTAGAGGTCATCTAATTTAATGCCCTCAGCCAATGTGCCAATCTTTTTCATAATTCTTACATTTGAAGTGTCTCAAAAGTTGCGTGACAAGTGGAAAACATGCCTTTACTACCAAGTGTGCAGAAGAGGTGTGCTGTATAATCAACTGGCTAGAAAACAGGCTGAGGAAATCTGCCTTGTTTGCTTTGCCACCTGGAGCAGTGTCGTGTGTGTGTGTGTGTGTGTGATGTGTGTGTAAGAATTGGAGAAAGAAAAAGAGACTGATGATGGAAAGGGAAGGGAGCTGGTTTGAGAAACCCACCTAGCAGCACATATTTGACTTAAGTATCGATGTGTCTAACACTGACAGAAAATAAATCTAGATTTTAACTTCAATCCTTTCATTCTTGTTTGCTCTGAATCAAAATTGCATCAAGAAAAAGTTTTAAATTTCAGAACAAGAAAACAAGATTTGTTCTGACAAGGCTTTCTGTAGGTCTCTAAGTCCCTGAAGGCAGCTGAGCTTTAGTCTAGAGGTATTACATGTTTTCTGATAGTACCCAGTGGGTTTTCTATTGTTGTTTGTTGTTACTCCTTGGTCTTTTTCCCAACCAACTATTTCCCCCAACCACTCAACACACACAAGTTTCACACACCGTTTTCCCTCTGGTTTCTGAGTTTCCAAAGCCTTGATACTGAGGGAAATAGAAAGGACCCAAGCTTGTGAAGAGTAGATTTTAAAAGAATACTTGAGGAGCAGAAGCCAGGCTTCTATTATCCTCAAATAATAGAGCCCTCAGAATGGGGAGGAGAAAAGTAAGGGATGACGTGTCAAGTACATAGACACTGGCCATTCCCGGGGCAAGGGGAGTTCTGTGCTGGGCTTCTTGGGCCAAACCTGGTGTAAGCAGAGGAGAATGACTTCAGGTCAGTATGTTGAGGGTCCTTACATTTCACTACTAAGGCATATTTCTGGAGGTGCACAGTGTGGTGAATCTAGGCTGACAGGACTTGAGAAAGCCTCATAGATTTTCTCCATGTACAGTGTGATTTAGATGCAACAGAAAAATTCCCCCAAAAGTGACCGAGAAGTAGTAGAGAGAATCCAAATGGAAAAGGCCCAGTAGACAGGACAGACAATCAGAAGGGGAATGGACATCTCCAAGGAGACTAGCATGGGCGGTGGCCATCACCTTAGCAATGAATAAACACCTCTGAGGAACTTAGACAAACTCTGCGAAAGGAAGGGGATAGGGATTGAATCACTGAAGTGACTGAGACTGATTTTTTTGCCACCTTATTAGAATTTGGGTTCAAAATTGAAATTGAGTTACAAAAAAATTAAGTTATGTATCTTCCCTATAAAAGTTTCATCACCATCCCATAACCATGGAAAAAGCAGGACTTTATCGACTTTCATTGTTATATGATGGGTTCAAGTTCCACCATATTTTTCTGAGGCAGAGATTTTTGTTCCAAAAACTCAAAGTGTTAAGTAGACTGATTTCTTCGAAAGTCTTTATTATTTCTTAGAACCTCCACTGTACATGCCACAAAGGTCCTTGTGGATGACTGGTTCAGAAGAAACAGAAAGGGAGGTACTTGTGGAAATTGCCTCAGGACCGGTCTCCTTTAGTGGAAAATACATATGGGCAAAGAAAATGCAGGGCCAAATGAACTTTTCTGCACACATCTCTTTCAAACTGCAGATAAGTTTGCTTTCTTTAAGTGTTAGAGAAGTCAACAAGATCGGATATGCTGGGATGATAGGCATCTCGTGGTGAATGTAGAATCAACCAAGCATTTCACGGTAGCCAGTGGAGTTCAACCATAAACATCAGATTGTCTGGAAGCAGACCACCACATCAGAGCTGGGCAGAAAGCTTGGAAAAGTAACCCAGGAAACAATGTTCTGCCTCCTGGGCACTCCCACCGTGTGGTAAAACAGCAGCACAAACCAGAGGCATGCCTGAAAGCAAAGACTTTAATGGTGTCCCTTTTCTGAAATCCCCCCACTTCCTCTTTTCTCCTCTTATTCCTTCTCTGCCTCCTTTTTCTTCTCCTCCTCCTGCTGCTTCTTTTAATTGTTCCCAATTCAAAGATCCAATGACTCACATTGGGAAGGCTTTTAATTTTAATGATGGAAAACGTATCATCTTCCACTCATCTTTCTTTCTAGTCCTCTGCACCCTTTCTCCACATGCACTATAATGCTGCATGACTTCTGTCAGCTCAGCTCTTTTGTTTTTTCTTTTGTATTACAGATGCCTTCTTATAACTAACCATCTGGCCTTTACTGCTCTGGGAACCCAATGAACTTCCTCTCCTTCCACATTCTACTCAGTTTTTATTCAGTTGGGTCTTCACTGCACAAAATTGCTCTAAAAATGTATGTGGGATTTGTTTAAGTCAAATATGGTAAGGCACACAGACAGAAATGATTGTGATCAAGGAAGAAGCCTATATTCACAAATCACAGATCCTTGGACACAGAAGTCAGGACATGCCATGCAGGACATTGGGAAGCACTAGATCAACTGGGAGACAGAAGCAGGAGGGGGCAAGGCATGCCCAGAGCTCCTATTGGGGTTCTCCTGGGAATGACTGGATGAGGCAGAGTAGGTACACTGTTAAGTTTCTGGATAGTTTAAGGCTGGTCCCCAGTTGTCTAGTGCCAGGCCCTCAAGTAATTTAGGACAGAGGGAGTATTGGCCTGGTGTGTGAGAATTTGATAAAGGAGATAGTTGGGAGTGTGAGCTCCAGATTGATTGGTTTGTATAACACAGGTACACTCCCAGAGGAGTCTTTGGTTATCTGTAGGAATTAGCTAGCCTGGAAGAGGCAATCTGTCTAGGATCAAGGCCCCAAATGCCAGAGCATTAAAAACGAAAAAAGAAATAAAAAAGAAAGGAAGGAAAGAAGGAAGGAAGGAAGGAAGGAAAGAAGGAAGGAAGGAAGGAAAGAAAAGAAAGAAAGAAAGAAAGAAAGAAAGAAAGAAAGAAAGAAAGAAAGAAAGAAAGAAAGAAAGAAAAGAAAGAGAGAAA
>NW_012117043.1:8032899-8070195 GCF_000951035.1 Colobus angolensis palliatus | reverse complement strand
GAAGGAAGGAAGGAAGGAAGGAAGGAAGGAAGGAAGGAAGGAAAGAAGGAAGGTAGGTTGGTTAACCATGAATTAACTACAAAAGCTAAGGCCTGGGACATTATCAATTACTAGCATGTACTTATTCGATTCTACTCTAATCTTGTGAAGTCCAATAGTACTTTCTGCCATTTATCAATGGAACTCAACACCTCATATGGAGAAGATCCATTTTGAATGGCTGCCAGGGCTGCTTGCATTCCCTGTCCTCTCATTATCTCATCAGCTTGAATTTCAAGCTCTTTGAATGTTTTCCAACCTGTAACTTAAACACTGGCAAACGGAAGAATATTTCATTATGCTTGAGATACAAAATACATGAATTTGTAGAGATGGATGGTGAATTTTTTTTTAAATAACTGTGTGCCTACATAAGCCACCACCTCTGGTAATGGTAACATACGCTTCATAGTTCTTAAATGAAAATCTAATAACAAAAATTTAGGAAAGAAAGGGCCTTGGCAGAGGGCTTTTTCAAGTCAGGTGTGAGGCTATGGTAACACCAGTAAGAGAGTCTTCTTACTGTCTAGATTTTCAGCAGCTCCACTATTCATTTTGCATGAGGGCTACCCGACATTGTCCAATATCAACCAGCAGACATGAAAGGATAAGGCTTGTCACTGCTTTTGAGAATATTAATTATGATATGTCTTGCGTGAGAAATTTGAGAGATGTTATGTTTAGAGAAACTGGTGGGACTGTTGCTGAAAAATCAGCGGAAATCAGATGCCTGCAAGAAAGGACCCTGGAAAAGCCAGCGGTACACGGTGACAGGCAACAGGTATTCTGGGGAGGGGTGTGTTGGGGTAATGCTCAGAGGACTTCAGAATGACTTTTATTTCCTCATTATGATCCTAAAAGGTCTTAAGTGTTTTTTTCTAGTTGTTTAGAAACATGAAGATGAAAAAGCTGTTGTGTATAACTTTGGCTGGATCAGTTGTTCCATCGAGCCCTTTTATTTTCTGGCTTTTCTGCAGTTCTGTGCAAAAACATCCACATAGGTTCCTAGGCTATTGTTACAAACAGAGAAATGTGCAAGACCAAGCTTTCATCAAAATATCTGTTTTGCTGCCTTGTATCCTCTGGGAACTTTGGAAGTTGGTTTTGTTGTATCTTATCCAACACCCGGTAATCAAAAGACTTTTTAGAAATCTCCTTGGGTCTCAAGTTCAAACCAAACTGTAGGCCTGGTTGTTATTTTGTGCAGATAAAGTGTAAATCATTTTCTGTCTGATTTTATTTCGTAAGTGAACTGTCCTGGGAAAAGAGTACTTGTATGTTTAGGGCTACCAGAATTTGGGGACTTTGGCTGGATCCCAACAATTTAGGAGACCCCATTTAAAAATATTTACCCATCCAAATGAAATGAAAGGGTGCTTGTCCTACAAATGGCCCCTGAAATAACTTTGGAAGTCCAACCCCTGCCTGAACAGTGGCTATTACCCTTGGACACTGGTAAGTAGGGCTTATAATTCTGGAATAATTTTCCTTTGAATTTATGACTCTTCAACTTCAGTTCACACATCAGCCTTCTCGTCTCCTCTCCCACGTTAAATTGGTCCATAAAACTCCACACACCATAAAATGAGATCTGGGCGGAGATGTGGCAAAGCATCCCCCAAGGTAAACATTATGATAGACTTTCACCCCACCCCATCCCCAGCCCTGCCCCAGAAGAAGATGGAAACAAAAGGCATGCTAGTCTGGAGACAGCCCCCAAACAGCTGTGCATTCTTGTTCAGCTGGGACGGTAGCTGCCTTTATAAATGGAGACCCCCTTCCCTTCTCCTTATCTCCCTTATCTGAGTAGTGGTCTACACAGAGGAACAGGAAAATGCTGAAGCCTCCCTGGGCTCTAGAGAGCTGACACGAAGGACTTCCTGTGGCCTGGCTCCAGCCGCATGCAGAACAGCCTAGCTTGAAGCAGCCAGCCCTGATGGTGTCTGAAATATTTGGCTCCTGGCTCCGGCTGTGGGCTGGCTGTCTGGTTTGTTTGAACACAAACTAGCCTGGGAGTCTTTGTGTAGAATGCTCCTTGAAGTTTTTTCCATGACATCTGCCAATTAAATGTATGAATTACTCTGTTTACTTCTGTGTGACAGGGAAGATACTTTATTCAGAAGCAAAGGATTCCTCTTTCTCTTTGCTTTGACTTCAAAAATTTGATGAGCTCCCATTATGTGCCAGTCACTGGACATGATGCTTGGACATTTGTGATTTTATTTTATTCAACATTATAGCCCCAATAAAATGGGCTTAGGGTTATCTTTTTTACAATTGAAGAAACTGGAATATAAAGATAGGAAATGATCGATCTAAGGCCACACAAACGAATTGGGGCAGAGTAGGAATTAGAACCTAAGTCTCCTCATTACAAAGTTTGTTTTGTTTTGCTTTTTATCTTCTTCACTAAAACTTCTTTAGGATTAGTTGCTTGACTGTTATGAGCTGGTATTTGAGTCTATACTCATGTATTAATTCATCAATCCATTCAACAACTATGATTTAAGCATCCACTACATGTACTAGGTTAAAAAACTAAGCAATGGGATCTGCAAACTTTTTCTGTGTTTTCTGTAAAGTGCCAAATAATATATATATTTTAAGGCTTGAGAGCTGTATGATCTCTGTTGCAGCTACTTAGCTTTGCCATTGTAGTGGGGAGGTAGTCATGAACAATAGGTAGGTGAATGGACATAGCTATATATCAGTAAAACCATATTTACAAAAATAGGCAGGAGATTAGATTGGGTCCTGAGGCCATAGTTTTCTACAGACTACCATGCAGTGCATAACCTCCACATTCATCCATAGCACCCCTAGTGAGGCACAATATGATTATGGTTTGACTCTGAATCCTGAGCCTGCAATGAGAATGAGGGTTCTTGTACTTGGACTGATCCCCTATCCCCTCAAAATAATCTTGAGAGGCCCTCCTGAATCATCATTGCCCTCTATGGTGAGATGCCATCCCTTCCCTATGGCACCTCTCTGGCAATACTCATAGGAATGTTCCTAGAACTAACTAAACCCTTGTGTAGCTTGGGTAGGCACCATGTTGAATACGAGAAAGTAACAAGAAGGTGAGGCCTCAGAGAACACAGAAGAGTCTTGCCTCCTCCTGATTATATTACAAAACTAGTCATTGTAATAATAACAACAGCTACCACCGATCACATGTGTAGGTGCTGAAGGCAAGCGTCTGTATTATCTTACTTGATCCTCACCACAATCCAGGTAATAAATATTGCTTTCTCCCTTTTTTTTTTTTTTTGAGACAGAGTCTCGCTCTGTCGCCCAGGCTGGAGTGCAGTGGCACCATCTCAGCTCACTGCAAGCTCCGCCTCCCGGGTTCATGCCATTCTCCCCCCTCAGCCTCCCGAGTAGCTGGGACTACAGGTGCCTGCCACCACGCCCGGCTAATTTTTTGTATTTTTAGTAGAGACGTGGTTTCACCACGTTAGCCAGGATGGTCTCAATCTCCTACCCTCGTGATCCTCCCTCCTTGGCCTCCCAAAGTGCTGGGACTACAGACGTAAGCCGCCGCACCCAGCTGCTTTTTCCGCTTTTCACATGAGGAAATCTACACTCAGAGAAGTTGGGCCCTCGGGTCACAGACCCAGGAATTAGCAGACTCAGGATTTGAGGCAAAGTCTGCGTCTTTCCAAAGTCCAGGTCCCTCACCACCAAAGCTGACTGCTTTTGGAAGAAGAAAATTAAATAACTATCAGCTTTCATTAGTGTCATTGTTGTGGCCTCCATGGAATTGTGGCAGCACGATGAACCAAGAGGACCACTTGATACAAAAGATGCTCTTGCTGGAACAGCAGTCACACCATATGTTTCTATTAACTGTGGTCAGATTCCTCAGGTACAAGGCAAAGTGCCCTCTACTGCCCAGGAGGAATTCCACGGAAACCCTGTTAGTTCTCCTAACATAGATGGAAGATCCAGAAATGTCAGTTGTTGAAGATTGGGATTTGTGTCATGGTATGAGAATTTATTGGAAGTCTTCTTTTATTTCTTTTGATAACTCTGTATGGGATTGGTAGATATTTACTCAAGGTGATGGGGGGAGGGTAAAATGAGAAAAGGAGAGAGAGAAGCCACAATCCACACAGAGCACTTTGAGGCAGGAGAAAAAGATGTCCTTCCAATGTTTAGTTATCTCCCATCTGAACAAGTGTGTACATCTTCTGTTTCCTAGGGTGGCCTATGGCAGGCTGAATCCTGATGGCATCTGGACCAGGAAGAGGTCAAGGAGGCTCCCGATGGCCCCACAGGGCATCTATAGCTCCATGCCAGGTAGTATTTTTTTCATTACTGAAAATAAAAAAGTTTTCATGGAAGTAAACAGACGTAACACTGACTTCATGGGTCCAAGGAAAGAGGACAATGTAGAGACAAAAGAATACAAACCGACTAGTTGCTAAAGGAGCTAGAAATGGGGATTATTTTTTACAAAAAGACAAATTAAATAAATAAAATATCATCCTTCATGGTACAGTGGTGCTGCGGCCTGGGGACAGAACTGGAAACTTTGTGTGGTGAGTACTAGTGGGATGTGAATTCGGCCAAAATATATTTGTCTCCAAGAAATACATTTTTCAAAATGCTAAGCCTTAATTTTTTTTTTTTTTTTAAGTAAACAGCCGGGAAAATGCCAGGCTTGCTACTTTCTTGAATGGAGCCCTGGATGTGCCGTATGGAAGCCCTTGTGAGGGGGAAACCCTTGTCGGTCTGCCCCAAGCCTTGCTGCTGTGTAGGTCCATTCAGTTTTTCATTAGCCTGTACTTTGAACCTCTCCCCTCGTGGCATCCTGGCTACCTCCAAACCCCCCTTCCACTCCTCTGCCAGCAGCACATGATGTGCTTCCTCTCTTCAAAGGAGCTGCCATCTTGGAAGAAGCTACAGGGCTCCAAAATACAATTTTGTTGGTCCAGTAATCAAATCTTTGAGCCCACAGCCGTGTTTCTCTCCTGCCACATTTTTCTTGGCTCTTCCGGGCTCCATCCCTCTAAGCAAACATTCCCTCTACATTTAGACTCCTTCTAACACTGAGCATAATGTAATGGAAAGAAACATTGAAGACCTGGGTTTCAGTGGTTTTTGCTATTCACTTTCTCAGTGTTTAACATCCCAGATTTTCAGCTTTCTCATCTTTATTTAATAATATCCATCTTACAATGGATGTTATTGTCAATGGAAAATTAGATGGGACAATATACATGAAAGTATGTTAATAAATGTAACAGTCAAACAAATATTAATCGAATACCTGATACAGGATTGGCATTGAGAAATACGATGCTGTGATGCAACCTTATAATCTAGCCAAAGAGGTAGAAAGAGACATAGATAGTATTAATGCAATGTGTGGCAGTTGGATTGTGTTTGTTTGTTTTGATTTTTGTTGTCGTTGGCCATAACAAACCAACCTATAACCCATTCCTATTTCTATTCCTCTTGCCACTAATTCGTCTTCCTTCTTTGGGCCTCAGATTTCAATTTGCCAAATGCATAGA
Organism: Colobus angolensis palliatus; assembly: GCF_000951035.1. Lineage (NCBI taxonomy): Eukaryota > Metazoa > Chordata > Mammalia > Primates > Cercopithecidae > Colobus > Colobus angolensis. The sequence goes on along the minus strand of NW_012117043.1, from coordinate 8,064,631 downwards.
TGACCAGATAATTTGTTATCCAAACCAGGATACTTCCTACAGTAAGAAGAATTGCTGTTAATAATTATGCCAGAGCAATTGGTGCACATGGAGACTGCTCCAGGCAAACAGAGATGATGGTCACGCTACAAATGAAATGGGGGCAGGCATGCAACAGTATCTAAGAATTTTTCAAGTTCTTACAATTTATGGCATTGTGTTTATTATCAAAAGCTTTTTTCCCAGCCCCAGTGACTGGGTTCCCTCTTTGGCTGCCCTCATGGGCCTGGCTCCTGGTCAGTAGCATGTAGTGAGCTGAACCCTGAAAATCCTGGTTGCTTCCCTCCCAGGTCAAATTTGTTGAAAGTAAAACTGCATAATACTCCTTGTGATCACATCACCTGTTGGAGCTTAGCTACCTAGAGCGCCTGGGAAACTAAATGAAAATAAACTTAAATACCAGCAGCACAGGTCAGACTACTGGGGAATGTTTAGCTCCTGAATTGTCTCTTGCTCCTTCTCAGACACCTTAATCTCCTCTCCCAAAGCAGTAAGCCTTGTGTTTGCATGGATGGACAAATTTCTTGATGTGTAGATATATTAAATATATATACTTTTTTTTGAGATGGAGTTTCACTCTTGTTGCCCAGACTGGAGTATAGTGGGTACGACCGTGGCTCACCACAACCTCTGCTTCCCAGGTTTAAGTGATTCTCCTGCCTCAGCCTCCCGAGTAGCTGAGATTACAGGCATGTGCCACCATGCCTGGCTAATTTTTTGTGTTTTTAGTTAGAGGCAAGGTTTTCCATGTTGGTCAGGCTGGTCTCAAACTCCTGACCTCAGGTGATCCACCCACCTCAGCCTCCCAAAGTCCTGGGATTACAGGTGTGAGCCATCGTGCCCAGCCTCTCTCTCTCTATATATATATTTTATATATATATATACACATTTAATAATATCCACCAACTGTGAACTTTGAAAAGCTTAAGATCAATAAGAGAAAAGGATTAATGAGCTGATTTTGTATAGCTCTCTCCCCCTTCATTCTCCTCCCTCCTGGCAATTTGATCCCCTTTCCACTTCCTCTCTTAACATTTTGATGGACTAGAGATGCAATCTTAAGTGAAAAGCTTATTTTTTTTCTTTTCCAATGCCATCCATTAAAAGTATGCCCAACTACAGTGGTCGGGAAACTGAGGAACAGACAAAGTGTAGGGGAGTTCTTACTAATCTGGTATACACAGGGAGCTCACACAAATTCATGCTAGATGATTTGAGATTAGTGATGGAGTCTCATAGTATCTTTTATCATAGACTTTTCTAGTCTCTTGGGATTTGTGAGACCCTGAAGTTTTCTCTTCCAGCATGCTTTCCAATTTCATTATCCTTATGAAGGGTGTTGAGAATTGTACTCTACAGATTCTGGAGGAGAGTTGTCATTATCCAGACATCCTAGAGTCTTGTCCTAATTGCTTTTATTTATGTCATAAAACAATCCATTTTGGTGGCTCAGTTCTAGATAAGAACTGGTGCAGAAGAACCAGGTTGGTATTCAGAGCAGTGACTATAGGTGGAAAGTTTGGGGAGAATGCATTGATATAGCAACTGAAATCAGCCTGAACCCGAAAGAACTTACAGAAGACTCACCAGCATGATGATTACAACCTCAGACCCACTGGCCCACCCAGGCAAAATGGAATACAGGGTTTGGGTGTTTTTGGTTTTGTTTTGTTTTGTTTTAATTCACTGTCTAATTCTTCATATCTAGCCTGTGGTGAGCATCCTCCACTAGGACCTGGAATAACCTTGTTAAACCTTTACTTTGACTGGCTACCTGTATAGGTGTGAATGGTCAGCCCTGAAAATTACAAGTGCTGGTTCAAATAAGAATGCTACCATTTCAAATAGGAATACTATCTTCTACACATCTGATTCATTGGGTATCTGGGAACCATTACTATTTAGTGATAGTGCGGGAAATGAAATGGAAGTGGAAGTTAGTACAATTTGACCTGCTGAGGGCATGAGGCTGTGACTTTTGGGTTAATTCTTGCTGTTTTTTTTTTTTTCTAGAATAAGTTTTACTGTGGTTCCATGATTTGTGTCCTTCCCTGTTGGCTCTGCAGGAGCCTGGCTGTCTTTATTTGGTAAATGTATCTTATAATTCTTAACCCAAGGGCCTCAGATTCCATGTGGCATGTTTGAAAGGACAGCATGCACATTATCTCAAATTCTTTTTGCTTTATATTTAAAAATATTATCTTGAAGATCAAAAGTGAAAGCTCTCCTCTCATGTTGAGTCCAGCTGTCCTGTGGAGTCAATGATAGCCCTGCTCAGCCATGCTGGGGTGTGGAGACAGAGTGTCCTAAATACATACACAGCAATTTTCCCCCTTCCTGTCCCCACCCTACCTTGCCCTTCAAGTACAGACATGATGCTATTGACTCACTACAAATGGGAAAGATGATTTGAGGTTTTCAGCATAACTTAGCAAGCATTAAGTAAGCACCTATCATGCCCCAGGCTCTGATTTTAAGTTCAGTGATAGTTTTAAGGAGAGAGTTTCAAGGAGAGAGTGGTTGGCTAACAAGATGAAGAAGCTGTATTTCAAGAATGTATCTAGTATTTTATTGAGAGATGTTTAAATAAGTGGGATATAAATAATTGGAAAATGGCATGTAATCCACATGTAAGAAGGCAAATTGAAATAAGAGGCATATAGTGGCATTAGTAGCTCCCAGAAGAAGGAGCTGTTAATTCTGCCCAAGGGATCAGAGCGGGATTCTCAGATATGTTAAAACTCATGTAGTTTAAACTGGGTTTTAAATATCCATATAAATATGCATTTCACTCCCATTTACTCAATGCCTAGTAAATGCCAGACAGTGCAGATTTTGAAGGAGTTCTTACCACCAGGGAGCAGATGGCCTACCTGGCAAGCTGGGTAAATAAACAATTATTAGAAGAAAGGTTTCTTTTGAATTGTTAATTGCGTTAATAGACCCCCCTCCCCCGTTTTCTTAAGCTAGGTATCATTCATTAACTATTTTTCTACTCACAATCTAATTTATAATTCAAAACCATCTCATACATTAGAGTCTACTCTAAGTTTATATCAGAGGAAACTTGTCTAGAGTTGCTTAGCTAGTTAGTGAGACAACCACAAATTGAAGCCTTGAATCCATATCTGTTAGATTCCAAAGCCCACCCTATGAAATAGTAAAGAGTTGCCCTCAGGAGACAATGCAAATTAAAGGAATAAAATATGGGAAAAATATAGGAAAGTGAAATTACACTACAAGGTCAAGAAGAGGCACTTCCTTTGTAGAAGTTAATTTAGATTACCCTGAGGAATTTTATGTGATCTTAGGTAAGAGAGGGTTTGATCTTTGAGAACGTTGGATGGCATACTAAGAAGTCTCTCTTTTTTTTTTTTTTTTTTTTTGAGATGGAGTCTTGCTGTGTTGCCCAGGCTGGAGTGCAGTGGTATGATCTTGGCTCACTGTAACCTCCGTCTCTTAGGTTCAAGCAATTCTCCTGCCTTAACCTCTCAAGTAGCTGGGACTACAGGTGCACACCACAACACCCAGCTAATTTTTGTATCTTTTCTAGAGCTGGGGTTTCAGCATGTTGGCCAGGCTGGTCTCGAACTCCTGACCTCAGGTGGTTCACCCACCTCAGCCTCCCAAAGTGCTGGGATTACAGGAATGAGCCACCACACCCAGCCTAATTTTTAATTCTATAAATTATGGGTACCCACAGCAGAGATATCAGATAGAATGTGACATGAAGGAGTGCATCTTTTTGGGAGTGTCTCTGGATAGGTAATGAGAATGAGAATGGGCTTTCTGGATCTGCCATGTTTCCAAACATGCGGTGAAAGTTAGAACTTCAGACTGTGGACTTGAAATTATTTCCTTTTCAGAGTAGGTGTAAGTGGTTCACCTGAAATTGAACTTTACTTTTAGAGCTATGAATTCGGGTATGCAGAAAACAAGGTGCTTTATCCTTCTAGAATCCTACTTAATCCCTATGTGATAGAAAAGATAGTCAATAATTTTTAAAAGGCGTTTTAGGATTAACCTCATTTAAATAAGAATTTACTTTTTTTGGGGGGGGTGGATCTAAATTCTGAAAGGCTTTCAAAATAGGAAAGGATGGGGGATGGGAGATGGGGAGATAAGTACCTGATTACTGGTCATTGGTATCTGTTCAGCCTTGCAATATTCTCCACTCATTGTCCCTAAACTGCACCGTTCTCAATCTGACTGGCTCCTTACAGCCTTCTAGGCTCCTTGTACCCTTAGCTTCCCTCTCAGAGGAGTTTTCAAATGTTTTCTCACATGACTCTGGAGCCATACAAGACTTTGGGGCCTAGCTAGGTTTTGCCAGACCTTGCTGATTTTCCCAGGCCCCAGTGAGGAAACAAACACCAGTCCCTTCCCTCACTGACCCATCCCAGGACTCAGTCCACAGAGATGAGGCACAATGGAGAGCCCTCCACACCCAGCTACAACTCTCTCTTCTCCTTCTACCCGACTTACCTCCTGAGCTCAGATCTTTACCTAGACTTTTACAGTGATGGGAGTGTTTGTAGGAAAACTAGTTCTCCCTAATGGAATATTCTGCCAGATGTGTCTTGTCCTGGTATAATCTGGACTAAACCTTTAATCAAAACCATAAATGTGATGAATGATGCCCATCTCCTTGAAAAAAGGAGCGCCATGTGTTAAATAGAGAGTAAAGGTGAAAACACACGAGTTAACATTTTATAATATTGTTCTCACGCCATTAGGAACTTCTTGTAAATCTTAATACTCTGAAAAAAAACAACTGGAGATGATGATTTTTTTCTCCATAGAGAAATTTGGTCTTAGTAGCCCAGTATTTTTCAAGATGGCAAATTCTACTTTCTTATTTTCTTTGATCCCCCATCAAGGGTCTCATCTATGATCAAAGCCTTTTTTAAAACAGCAACTAGCATATTCTTGAAGGTATATTTAACTACCATAGTAACTATAAATTATAATATTTCTCTGACTTTCCAGACAACCTAAATAGGATGCAATCACTTTGCCCCTACAATTAATACTCCCTGAAGAAATATCTAAGTGTCATGATCTTTTGCTAAATTTGGAGCATGCAAGCAAAAATTTGGTCATTTCCATCAGCAGTTGCAGTGGTGGCAAATTCATTGAGTTAAGCAAAGTACTTGGTCACACAACCTGGGTTAGCAAAAGAAATTAACTAGGAACTTGCAAAGCTGACAGTTAAGTAACAATTGAAAAAGGCTTTATTTATACTTCAGTAAAAAGGGGTGGAGAACAGAAGGGAATATATTTTATTTTTTAGTATTATTATTATTACTCTAAATCGTGAGCCTAGGTTTGCCTATTATCACTTTTCACAGCATTTATCACCAACTTGCAGTGGAATATTGTAAAGATTCATTATAGTCGTGAGAGGGCAGGAAAATAAACTCACATGTCCTGCATATCTGAAAGTGTTTTATAGGCACTGTGCTGAGCAGTCTGCAATGTTCTTCTCATTCCATCATAATGATACCTTAGAGGTAGATCCCATCATTCCCATGTTACAGATGGAGAAACCCAAGTTCTCTGAGATGAAGACAATCATCCAGCATCAACTCTGATAGTAAAAGACAGAAGCAATGACTCAACTGTGGTCTAGATCTGACCAAAGTAGAATGAAAATTTTTCTCATTTTGTTTTCCTGGACTTAACTCTGTACAGTCAATGATTCCATGACTTAGACTCATTGAGAAATACTTCCATCCTGGTGATTGGTGATTTTCCTCTCCCAGGATACCTTGATTACACCCAGGACCAAGTTGACTTTTTGTCAGTTAAAGAGGAGACCCTGGTTGGGCGCAGTGGCTCATGCCTGTAATCCCAGCACTTTGGGAGGCCGAGGCGGGCGGATCACCTGAGGTTGCGAGTTCAAAACCAGCCTGACCAACATGGAGAAACCCTGTCTCTACTAAAAATACAAAAATTAGCCGGGCATGGTGTAATCCCAGCTACTCGGGAGGCTGAGGCAAGGAGAATTGCTTGAACCCAGGAAGCGGAGGTTGCGGTAAGCTGAGATCACGCCATTGCACTCCAGCCTGGGCAACAAGAACAAAACTACATCTCAAAAAAAAAAGAAAATGAATAAATAAAAATTTAAAAATAAAGGGGAGACTCTGGTTGACTTCTCATTTCCATTTTGTCTTCCCAGTTCCTTCTCTTCATATTTGTTTTTGCATCTAAAAGAAGGTGAAGGAAATGCAAAAACATTTGAGTGCATATTATGTTTCAAGCACAACAATCTAGCAACCTATGTATTATTAGCATACACTATATCGATTGAAAAGCTAGGGCTCAGAGAGGTTTTTTAAAAACATGTATCAAATTCTATTTTTTAAATACATTTAATGGTGTAAAAAAACAAAGAAAAAACCGTATTTCGGTTTTATCCAAGATCACCCTGGTAAGATTAGAGCAGGAAGTCAAATCCAGATTTATCGTCCACCAAAAAACATCTTCTATTTCCACTTTTAATTCATTTGACAAATATTAATGAGAACCTGAGTATGTGCTGGACCTGGGTATAAATTAGTAAATAAAATAGACACAGTCTTGCTGTCACAGAACCCACTATCTAGTAGAGGAAACAGACAATGCCTAACGAGTAAATAAGTAACTATTATAATATGTACTAATTTGAAAAAGAAAAACTGGGACATCTCCTTAGATAGGAAATATATGATATAGTGTGTCATCTATTATGTTTCTAGTTATATTAACTCAAAGGAGAAACTAGGGAAAATAGGTGGTCTGAGAGTTGTACTGAGGAAGAGGGGTCTGGAAAAAGGAGTCAGGGACAGAATGTGGGGAGGATGTCCCAGACAGTAAAGACAGTGTGTGGACGCTCCATGACGGTAAAAAACTTGGTGTGTTTGAGGGATAGAAAGATGTTTTGTTCAGCTGGAAAGGAGTTTCTGGGAAAGAAGGTCATGAGATAAGTTGCAGATACAGGCAGGGGTGGGTCTTAAAGGGAATGGAGGTTATGTAAATAAATTTGGATTTCATTCTAAATTCAGTGAGGAACCAGCAAAAAACAGGATATGATTTTCTTTTGAAATTGGTTACTCTGGCTGTTCCATGATGACAGTATTTGAAGGAAGAGTAAGGTGAGCATGTCTTAGCCAGGCAAACCAAGATGATGACTCATGCTAGGGAGGGGATAATAAGTGTGTGTACGTGTGTGTGTGTGTGTGTGTGTGTGTGTGTGTGTGTGACTGGCATATATAGTAGGGGAATACATATGTGTGTGTGTGTGTGTGTATAGTGGACTATATGGTAGATGTGGAGGAGCCAAGACTTGCAGGGTCTGGCCTGGGGTCTAGGGAGGAATCAGGCAGTTGCAGGTTTCTGGCATGTGCCGTGGGTGTATGGTAGTGCCATTATCGAGACAATGAAGACTGAAGAGAGAAACACAGCTGGAGAGAAAATCAAGAGCTTGCTTTTAGATATGTAAGATTTCAAATATCAAGTAGATCATTGGTTATATGAATCTGGAATTTAGGTGGGAGATATAAATTCCTGAGTTAATGGCTTATAGAAGACATTTAAAATAATAGGAATAAATGCATTTACCTAAAGAGAATTTGGAGAGATAGGTAAGATAGCCTAAGATATAGCCATGAGATGTTATAAAATTTAAAGATACATTGAAAGAGAAAAATCCTTCAAAGGAGAAAAAGAAGGAAAAGTGTAGTGAGGAAGGAGTCAAACTACAAGAATATTAAACGCTCCCGAGGGATGTGGAGCAGACTGTACAATGGAACTCTGTGTACCCATGAAAATGGTTTCCATCTGCACTGTCCACTGCAGAGATGATTTTCTTATTGAAATACTGTTTCTTATAGGACAGTGAAGGTGTAAAAGGAAAATAACTGGAATGTGGCCATTGAGTTTGGCAGCAAGAGGTAATTGTTGCCACTGACCAGGGAGATGGTAAATTGGAGGGGAAAGTCAGTCAAGTATAGGTTGAGAAAGCAAAGAAATAGAAACAGTGGCTTTGTGTGGTACATCTGGAATATTGACCCTGAAGGGAAATAGAGAAGTGGCATGAGTGTGACAGAAGTATGAGAATTTAAGAGAAGAGTGTTTTATTTGAGGGAATGGAAGATGCCATTCATTTATTTAATCATTAGATATTTATTGAGCACCATGAAGTTTCAGCACCGTTCCACACTTTAGGGATGGAGCTTTGATTTAGACAAGCAATATCACTTTTCTCATGGGATTTATAGTCTATTGTGTGAGTAAGACAATAAGCAACAAACAATTAATTAATTAAAGGATAATTATATAGAGTTGTAAGTACTATACAGAAAGCAAAACAAAATCATAAGAGTGATCAAGAGTGACGGTAGAAGAAGGGCTATTTAAATAAGAGGATCAGGCAGGGCTTTTCCAAATGGGTACATAAGCTAAGACCAGAGTCATGAGAGAAGCTACTCCTAGGAAATGATGGGAATGAGCCAGTAAAGAGGTAAGATGGAAAAGGTATGAGAAAGAGAGGTGGACAAAGGAACACAGTTGAGGCGACAAGAAAAGATAGGCATCAGAGAACAAAGGGAGGGATTAGCCATTTAGGAGGAAGGATGCTTCTTCAGAGGTGAGATTAGTGGCATGTATGACGGGAAGAAACTGGAGAATTATTGTTCATATGGAACTTGAGAAGGTGGGCTAAAAGCTTAGGAAGTGATGATTAAACATGAGATACTTAGTCATTGGAAGGGGTTATCTTCTTGGTAATGGCAAGCCCAGAGCATAATATTGAATGGGAAATTGAGGAAGAGTGTTGCAAATGTAGTAGTAGAGGTCTTCAAAGCTGAAAAACAGAAAGGCTGGGGCATTGGATGGAACACAGGAGGGTTAATATCAGCAAGAATGATGCACAAAATCAGATGAGGCAGAGAAGCATGAACTAGGAGCTAATTTTTTTTACAATATATTACAAATGACTAGATAAATGATAGCAACAAAGAGAGTATATCTGCATGGAGGGAGCCTCAAATAAATAGAGGATTTTCAAGAGATAACAGAAGTAACAGCATAAAAATTGGAATGAGGAGCCAATAGGATATTAACTTCCTGAGACTGGGTAATTTATAAAAGAAAAAGGTTTAATTGACTCATAGTTCTGCAAGGCTGGGGAGGCCTCAGGAAACTTACAATCATGGTGGAAAGAGAAAGGGAAGTAGGCACCTTATTCACAAGGTGGTAGAAAAAGAGAGTGAAGAAGAAACTGCCAAACACTTAAAAAAATCAGATCTCATAAGAACTCACTATCAAGAGAACAACATGGCAGAAACCACCCCCATGATCCAATCACCTCCCACCAGGTCCCTCCCTGGTCATGTGGGGATTACAGTTCAAATGCAATTTGGGTGGGTACACAGATTCAAACCATATCATTCCACCCCAGGCCCTCCAAAATCTCATGCCTGTTTCACATTTTAAAACAATCAGGTCTTCCCAACATTCCTCCAAAGTCTTAACTCATTCCAGCATTAACTCAAAAGTCCACAGTTCAAAGTTTTGACTAAGACAAGGCAAGTCCCTTCCACCTATGGGTTTGTAAAATCAAAAGCAAGTTAGTTACTTCCAAGATGCAGTGGGGGTACAGACATTGGGTAAATGCTCCCATTCCAAATGGAAAAATTGGCCAAAACAAAGGGGCTACATATTCCATGCCAATCCAACTTGCAGTCATCAAATCTTAAAGCTCCAAAATAATCTCCTAACCAAAATAAGCTCCTCATCCATTTCATGCTGATACAAAGGGTGAGCTCTCAAGGCCTTGGGTAGCTCAGTCCCTGTGGTTTTACAGGGTACAGCCCCCACAGCTGCTCTCATGAGCTAGTGTTGGGTGCCTGTGGCTTTTCCAGGCACACAGTGGAAGCTGTCAAGGAATCTACCTTTCTGGGGTCTGGAAGATGGTGACCCTCTAGGGTCACAGCTCCAATAGGCAGTGCCATAGTGGGGACTCTGTGTAGAGCTTCAACCCCACATTTCTCTTCTGCACTGCCCTAGCAGAGATTCTCCATGAGGGCTCCACCCCCTGCAGCACACTTCTGCCTGGACATCCAGACATTTTCATCCATTCTCTGAAACCTAGACGGAGGTTTCCAAAGCTCAACTCTTGTCTTCTGCACACCTGCAGACTTACCATCACATGAAAGCCACCAAGACTTGGGGCTTTCACCCTCTGAAGCAATGGCCTGAGCTGTACCTTGGATCCTATTAGCCATGGTTGGAGCTGGAGCAACTAGGATGCAGGGGGACACCAAGTACTGAGGCTGCACAGAGCAGTGGGGCCCTGTGCCTGGACCATGAAACTATCTTTTTCTATTAGGCTTTGGGGCCTGTGATGAGAGGTACTGCCACAAAGATCTCTGACATGCCCTGGAGACATTTTCCCCATTGTCTTGGCTCCTCATTACTTATGCAACCTCCTGCAGCTTGAATTCCTCCCCAGAAAATGAGTTTTTCTTTTCTGCCACATGGTCAGGTTGCAAATTTTCCAAACTTTTATGCTTTGCTTCCATTTTAAACATAAGTTCCACAGATCATCTCTCTCAAGTTCAAAGCTCCACAGATCTCTAGGGCAGGGGCAAAATGCCACCAGTCTCTTTGCTAAAGCATAGTAAGAGTGACCTTTGCTTCAATTCCCAATAAGTTCCTCATCTCCATGTAAGACTACCTCAGCCTGGACTTCATTGTCCATATCATTATCAGCATTTTAGTCAAAACCATTCAACAAGTCTCTAAGAAGTTCCAAAGTTTCCCACATCTTCCTGTCTTCTTCTGAGCCCTCCAAACTGTTCCAGCCTCTGCCTATTACCCAGTTCCAAAGCTGCTTCTACATTTTTAGGTTATCTTTATGGCAGCACCCAACTCTCTGCAGTACCAGTTTCCTGTATTAGTTCGTTTTTGCTATACTATAAAAAAAACTTCCCTGAGACTGGGTAATTTATAAAGGAAAGAGATTTAATTGACTTAGAGTTCCATATCACTGGGGAGGCCTCAGGAAACTTATAATCATGGAGAAAGGGGAAGGGGAAGCAGGACCTCCTTCACGAGGCAGCAGGACAGAGAGAGAGTGTGAAGGAGGAACTATCAAACACTTTTAAAAACATCAGCTCTCATGAGAAATCACTCACTATCATGAGAACAGCATGGTGGAAACCGCCGCCATGATCCAGTCAGCTCCCACCAGGTCCCTTCCTCCACACATGGGGATTACAGTTTGAGATAAGATTTGGGTGGGGACACAGAGCCAATCCATATCAACTCCCAAAACTTTTCCTCTTATAACTGAAATTTTGTTCCCTTTGGCCAACATCACCCAATTTCCCCCACTCCCAGCCCCTGGAAACTACCATCTTACTCTCTGCTTGCATTATTTTGACTTTTTTAGATTTACATATAAGTGAGATCATGCAGTATTTGTCTTTCTGGGTTTAGTTTATTTCACTTAGCCTACTGTCCTCCAGGTTTATCCATGTTGTCACAAATGTCAGGATTTTCACCTTCATATAGATGAATAATATTCCATTTTATATGTGTGCCACCATTTCTTTATCCATTCATTCATCCATGCACACTGAAATTGTTTCCGTGTCTTTGATATTGTGAATAATGCTTTATTGAACATTGGAGTGCAGATATTCTTTTGAGATATTGATTTTATTTCCTTTGGGATGTACCAGAAGTGGAACTATTGAATTGTACAGAGTTCTATTTTTAATTTTTTAAGGACCCTCCATTCTGTTTTTCATAATGACTGTACCATTTTACACTTCCATGAGTAGGGCTGGTAGGACAAGGCACGAGAGTTCCCCTTTCCCCATACTCTTACTAGTACTTATTTCTTTTTCATAATGGCCTTCATAGCAGGAGTGAGGTGATATCTAATTGTGATTTTGATTTGCATTTTCTCAATGATTAGTGATAGTAATACTGAGAGTTTTTTCATATGCCTATTCACCATTTGTATATCTTTGGGAAAATGTCTATTCAAGCCCTTTGCCCATTTTTTGATCGTGTGATTTGGTTTTTGGTGTGTTTTGTTTGTTTCTTTTTGCTATTAGCTTATGTAAGTTCTTTGTATATTTTGGATATTAACCCCTTGTTAGATAGAGAATATTTGCAAATATTTTCACCCATTCCATAGTTTGCATTTTTATTTTGTTGATTGGTCCTCATAACCACTTAGAAGAGATTGATAATCAGTTCTAGTGCTCTCATTCAAGTATGTCATTGGATGAAGGCTTTTAGGCAAGTGTTCTCAGGAGGCTCCTGGTAATGAGATTGCAATGATTGGCAGCTGATTCCTGGGACATCAATGGTTAGTATGGCTGAGTGGGGAGTCTGAGGGTACTGAACTAGAGAAAGAGAGACTGAAACTTCAGTTTCTAAATCTGATTGTGCCAGCTTCTCTCCTGACTTGAAACTGGAGAGCCATTATTGACTTTAGTTCTTCCAGCAACACCCCACCCTATCTTCCTTTAATTCCACTTTAAAAACCCATTCTTAAACTCTTACTTCTCTCTTGGCACAACTAGTGTGTTATTCTTCACCACAAAGGCTCTCTCTACTTAGTAATTTAAAGCAGTTTACGTCAAAATGACATTAATTATGTCAGGATCCACTGAAACCCCTTGTGAAAGATAATTTTTTTCTTTTTTAAGAATGAAATGCAAGGAAATTACTCTTTGTGCAGTGAACATGAGAGCTTACAGGGTTGAGGAATTCAATAAATACAGCAGCTAGGGGGGATTAAGGACAAGTCAAATCTTTAAAAGGATAAAGTATATAGTTTCCAAAACACCCATTTCTGGGTATAGGCTGAAGACTAGTATCTTTTGCTTATAACTTGCTTTAGCAAAATTCCAGCATTTAATTATTAGTTTGGTGAATGACCACACCAGACCATTTAGTGTAACATGACAGGCCCTGAAGGGAGTAGTCAGTAATTTGAAACATTAACTATGTGTTTTGTCTGAAAAATTAATACGTGTAGCATGATTAGAGTGGCAGGGTTCCACCAATCAAAATGTAGAAAAAAACCCCATGGTACTAATAAAGGCAGCTACTGTTCTGGCTTATGGAAAACATAATAGATGCTATATATTAATAATTTACTATGTGCCATTGCTATTAATGCATTATCTCATTTTATCTTCTTGCCCACTATACAAGCCAGATAATAACAAAAAGAGCTAATATTGTTGAGCATACACTACATTCCACAAATTTTTACATGTGTTATTTATCTTTCCCATTCTTCATAATATAATATCCCTATGTTAAATATGAAAAAAAATGAGGATTTAAAAAGTGTAACTAACATGAATAATAAATGAGAGAGGCAAGACTTAAAATAAGAGTTATCTAACTCTGGTGATCATATGCTTAACAGCTACTGTATATGAAAAGATGAGTAAAATCAGACTAACCTCGAGGAAGTGAAATGTTATGGACTGGATTTGGGCAAAGCCTTAACTGCACATATTTATAAAAACATTAGTTCCACTCCATCATGTTTAATTACAAATAGCGTCTCCTATTAGACTAGTCAGTAGAGATCCTTGAGGATTTATTTTAATGATTACCAAGACAGATTTGTAATTGTACAGATAGATTTAAAGGGCTTGCAAAGAACTTGTTAGAAATCATAACAACAGGCCAGGTGTGGTGGCTCATGCCTGTAATCCCAGCAGCACTTTAGAGACTGAAGTGGGCACATACTTTGAACTCAGGGGTTCAAGACCAGTGTGGGCAACATGGCAAAATTCTGTCTCTACCAAAAAAAAAAAAAGAGAAAACCAAAAAAATTACCTGGATGCAGTGGCACACACCTGTAGTCCCAGCTACTTGGGAGGCTAGGATGAGAGGATCACTTGAGCCCTGGAGGTTGAGGTTGCTGTGAGCCACAATTGTACCACTGCACTCCAGCCTGGGTAACAGAGTGAAACCGTGCATCAAAAACAAACAAACAAACGGAAAGAAATAGTAACAACCCTGGAAGATAGACACTAACTTATTAGACATTGCTGGATTGCCTACTCAACAAGTCATTGTCCTCCTCTCCATTTTTAACAATTTTAGTTGAACTGTCCACTTTTCTTTTGTGGTTTTATGCTGCAAGTGAAGCGGGCTCAAACTGCAGCCTTATGGGTGAATCATCATGATACTAAGCCAGTTATAATGATGCAGCCAGCCACTCTTACCAGTGATCGGCCTGTGCACAGCCATATAGCACAATTCTAGCTGATAAGATGTGAAAAGAAGACTGCACAGGAACTCTGGAAAAGGGTTGCTTCCTCGTTGACATAGAGTCCACAGGAAGAACACATCCTCTTCCTCCACTGGTCATTTTTATGTCTGTATGTGATGCCTGGAATGACTACTACCTTCTTATGACAATGAGGGGAGTTTGGCAAGCACCAAAGTGGATAGAGAGAAAACAGAGAGGAGAAAACCCCGAGGGCATTATGATGTCAAGTTGCTAATTCACCAACAGTACTTTCCTTACCTCAAAACTTCCTGCAGTGTGATAAAATAAATTTTCTGTATCAATTTGGGTAAATCAGGGTGCCTTTTTGTGTGTGTGACCTGCAGTTCAAAGCTTCCTAACTGATAGATTTGTCATCCCTATGATGCCGAGATGGAAAATAGGGCTCAAGCAAATTGAATACTTGCCTGACTTTGCATTCAATAAATGATGAAGCAGGATTTATATGGAAGTTTGCATGATCCCAGAGCCTGTGCTTTGCTGTAACACACCAGATCTTACTCTTCCCTCCGCAGGCTCCATTTGTGTTCCAAACCCTTTTCTCCCTGGGAGAGCTGAGGGCAATAAAAATAAATATTTCGCTGCATGCTAAATTTCTCAATCTGCATGTGCAGATGGGAGTACAGAAATGAGTAAGAAGTCTTCTCAGGTCTTCCATGACACTCTACCAGCACACATGCTAAAAAAGAAAAAACAAAAAGCTTTCTTCAGTGCTAGATTAAAATGCCTTGATGGCTTGCCGTTGTACAACTCAAGACTCCATCTCAGAAATTCTAACAAATCAGTAGCAAGAAAACAAATAACCCAATTAAAAATGGGCAAAAGACTTGAACAGACATTTCTCAAAAGAAGACATACAGATGGCCAACAGGAATATGAGAAAAGACTCAACATCACTATCATTAGGGAATGCAAATTAAAACTACAATGAGGTACCACCTCACACCTGTTAGAGTGGCTATAATCAAAAAGAGGAAAGTGTCAGAAAGAATGTGGAGAAAAAGGAACTTTCATACATTATTGGCAGGAACGTAAATTGGTACAGTTACTACAGAAAACAGTATGGAACTTCCTTAAAAAAATAAAGTGAGAACTACCATATGACCCATCAACCCAACTACTAAATATATATCCAAAGGAAATGAAATCAGTATGTCAAAGAGGTATCTGCACTCCATGTCTGTTGCAACATTATTTACAACACCCAAGATATTGAAACAACCTAAGTTGTTCATCAATGAATGAATAACGAAAATGTGATACATATACACAAAGTGAAACTATTCAGCCTTTAAAAACAAAGAAAATCCTAACATTTGTGACAACATGGATGAATCCCAAAGACATTACGTAAGTGAAATGAACCATGCACAGAGAATTAAATACGGCATGTTGTCACTTATATGTATAATCTAAAATTTCAGACTCCTAGAAGCAGAAAGTAGAATGGTGGTTATTAGAGCTGGAGTTGGGGGAAAGGACTGGAGAGATATTGATCAAAAGAGATAAAATCTCAGTTATCCAGGAGGAATTAGTTTAAGAGACAGGAGGAATAAGCTTAAGAGATATATTGTACAACATGATAAAGTTAAGAGTAATGTACTCTTGAAAGTTACTAAGAGAGTAGATTTTGGGTTTTCTCCACACACAAAAAGTGAGATGTATGTGAGGCAAATATATTAATTAGCTTGCTTTAGTCATTCCACAATATACATATATTTCAAAACATCATATTATATACCATAAATATATATAATTTACATATGTCAAGTAAAAATAACAAATTTAAAACTTTGAATTTAAAAAATACTCCCTGTCTCCTTATCAGTACCTACAAGGCCCAGTCAATCTGGCCTCCACTTTCCTCATCTTTTTCTACCCGGACAGCCTCATGATGGAGGACCCAGTACAAGTCATTTCTCATTTCTTCCAAGTGCGTTCTCCTTCCCTGCTTTGAGCTTCTGCAAGTTCTGTTTCCTCCACCTTGACTACTCTTATTTATCTTCTTTACTGACATACTTCCTTCTCATCCTTCAGGTCATATTTTGACATCACTTTTTGTCCTCTTTTGTGTCTTCTAATTCTCCTTTAACTCACTTATCACAGTGATATTTACTTAATTTATCTAAATATTTACTTGTTTAATGCCTGCCTTCCCCACAAAATAGCAGAGGCTGAGTTGATCTTGCTAAATACCACTTCTCTGGCTCTTAGCCTGAAAGATTGAATTTGGAGTATACTCAATAAATATCCACTGAGTGAGTGAATGATGAATGAAGAAAGCCCTCTACTGCTTGTTCATATAGGGAGAAAGGAGTGATCATGGATCTGCTTAGATAGGAAACTGGGAGAAGCACATTGTATTCGTCTGTTCTCATGCTGCTAATAAAGATATACCTGAGACTGGGTAATTTATAAAGGAAGAGGTTTAATTGACTCACAGTTGCACATGGCCACAGAGGCCTCATGATCATGGTGAAAGGCAAAGAGGAGCAAAGTCATGTCTTACATGGTGGCAGGCAAAGAGAGTGTATGTAGGGGAACCCCATTTATAAAACCATCTTGTGACACTTATTCACTGTCATGAGAAAAGCATGGGAAAGACTTGCCCCCATGATTTCATTACCTCCCATTGTGTCCCTGCCACGACATGTGGGAATTGTGGGAGCTACAATTCAAGATGAGATTTGGGTGGGGACACAGCCAACCCGTATCACACATATATGTATATTTTTTTCCACACTCTAAATCTGGCCTAATCTTACAATATTGTCTGCCATGCCCCTATCCTAATCTACCATCATCTTCCCTTGAACCCACACGCAGCCCCCCTCTTAGGAACTGTGTTTTCAGTCATGCCATTTATACTCACATTCCTCCAACATACACCAGTTCATTCTCCACACAACAGCTACAGTGATATTTAGCAGATCATGTCATTGCTCAGTCTTCACTTTCCTTTGGCAAGTGGAGCAAGATCCAATGTACTTCAAAGTGCTACATAATTTGACTGTGCCTACCTGTCATGCCTCATCTTCCACCAGCCTCTCCCTGGCTCACCATGTTGCATTCACTCTGGCCTCTTTCTGTTCCCCAAGCACACTCATCAATCCTTTTACTCCTGATACATACTCTCTGCCCTAGACCTATGCAGGGTTGCCTAATTATCAGTAGGCACCATCACTCAGATTCCATGACTAAAGCATTCCTCAGCCTTTACAAGCTCTGCCCCATTACTCTATTGTATTTTCTTCATATCTTCCTCATTGTCTGTAAAAATATTTTTGTTTGTTGGTTTAGGTATTTATTGTCTGTCTCCCACTACTAAAATAGAAGCTGCTTGAGGGCGTGCATCTCATCAGTCTTGCTGTCTATGTATGTGTATCACTTAGAACTATGCCTAGCACACAGGAAGAACAAAATAAGAATTTTCCAAATGAATAAATGAATGCCTGCACTCAGAGAGGTGAGTTATTGCACAATTAGGTCCAGATTTGACAAATAATTATTGTGCCATTCAAGCAAGAATGCCATGTAGGTATGGAAATTGAAAACATGATTATGATCCACTTCACCCTCCAAGTGTCCAAATAGTGTACTAAGGATTGCTGTATGAAGGAATATTCTCATATGGTATAAGTGTCGTAGTTGATGTGTACAAAAACAAAACAAAACAAAACACGTGGGGCCCTAGATGGCAATGATCATGTCTCCTTGCAAGAATCAGGACAGGCTTCCCAAAGGAAGTCTTGAGTGATGAGTAGGAGTTTTCCAAATCATTTTTGGGATGGTCTCAGCATTTCAGGAAAAGATAAAAGAGTGTCCAAGGAAGTAGAGTCATGCATCAAGTTGGTGTGTTGGGAAAACTGATGGGTTTTCCGTGGCCAGAATGTAAGGTTTGTGAATAAGGAGCCTAAGCTGGAGTATAGATAAAACAAAAATCTACTCAATATTCTGTCATCCCTCTACAAATAGTGCCCCTTCCACTGGAATAACTCTCCACTCCATGTGGCCCTTTTGTACTCTCTATCAACAACTGTAAAAGGCTGTCTGGCTCTAGAATAGGGCTTGTGATGCATTTATAATCATCTTAGTTCACTAATCCCCTGTATACAGTAATTTGCCAAGGAATGATCAGGCTCTTCCCTGATATTTTATATACAGACACCTGTAGAAAGTGAATTTCTTCTTTTTCTGAGGTCACTAAGCTTGGATAATATTAAGCTAGAAAAGTCTATGGGCATGTATTCTGCCCCCACTTTTTTCACTTCCCCATTACAAAGGACTAAAAGAGTTTGAGAAATAGAAAAGAGAGAGAGGGAGAAGAGAGCACTGGACATAGACAAGTCCAGATATAGAGACAGTATTTGGATTCCCAGAGGCCTCAGAGCCAGTTCCATCCCCTAGGCACCTTAGTTATTATATAAGCCAGTATATTTCTTTTTGTTTGTACTAGTTTGTGATGTATTTCTGGCAATTGCACCCAGAGTATTGAAAAACATACTCTGATGTTTAGGTTAATGAAGATTGTAAGAAGAAAAGGGATTGGGAGAAAATGTAATATATTTACTCTTGGACATGCTAAGTTTGGGACATGCTAAGCTTATGGGAACACCCAGGCACAGATGTCCAAGGGGTAATTAAAAATATGATCCTGTTATTCAAAAGAAAGAAATGATCTGGCAACATACATTTAGAGCTTATTGGGATAAATTTGATTGTTGCAGATATGGGCCTTTATACAATAATTCGTGGAAAGTGTGGAGAGCAATAGAAAATAGAAACCACAGAAAGAATCCTAGGGAACAATTTCTTGAAGTAACATGGGTAGATGAAGAGAAGACCTTAAAGGCTACTGAGACAATGTCTGAGAG
This sequence comes from Colobus angolensis palliatus, assembly GCF_000951035.1. Lineage (NCBI taxonomy): Eukaryota > Metazoa > Chordata > Mammalia > Primates > Cercopithecidae > Colobus > Colobus angolensis. The sequence continues at coordinate 8,045,401 of NW_012117043.1, read as the reverse complement.
GGAGGAGAATAAGGAGAGAGGGGACTTCCAGAAGCCAGAGATGTAAATTATTCCAAAGAGGTTGTTGTGGATAAGAATCCTAAATGATGCAGAAATGGAGTATGATAAGGTCTGTATTCATTAGGTACATGCTACAATGACAAATTAACTCCAAATCCCCCTTGGCTTAAGAAAACAAAGGTTTACTTCTTACTTGTGTTGTATGGCCATTGCTGGTTGATAGTCCATGTTGTTACTCAAGGACCTGGGAACGACTGAGGCTTCCCCATCTTACAACCACAGCATATGGATCAATAACCATCCCAGCCACTGGGATGGAAGAAAAGAGGCTGGAGACCATACACGACTGCGTCACTGCCTCCATCTAAAAGAGAATAGGAGAAAATGTAATATATTTACTCTTGGACATGCTAAGTTTGAGATGCTGAGATATTGCTGAGACAATGCTGACACAATGTCTTGGCACACATTTCACTGTCCAGCACTAGTCACATGACTCTGACTGCTTACAAGGAAACTAAGAAATGTAAATGGGATTTTGGATGTGGTGAGCACTACTGTCTCTACCACAGAAACAAAGAAGTAACTTTTGAATCTGTCGTATCCATAGGTCTTTGGTGATTTTAACAGGAGCACATTCACTAGAGCAATGAGGCTGGACACCAGGAGCATGTTAGGTGCTTAAATAGACTTCAGTATACTTTAACATATTTAATTGTGACACAATCCTGTGAAACAGGTATTATTGTGGCAATTTTACAAAAGGGGAAACTGAGGCTCAGTAAATGTCACTCAATGACTGGACTATTAGCTATTGACTGTTTGCTAAGTGTCAAAACTGGGAATTCAGCAAAACAGAGACACATGCCTGCCTTCATGGAGTTATGGTTGTCTATATTATACAAGTAAATATGAAATTACAGCTCTGGAGCATGCTGGAAATGAAGCTCTAAGATGCTGTATATGAGAGCCAATAACTAGCCTGGTACACGGATGAATGAATGCTTCACCAAGTGGGGGATGAGTCAGAGTTCAGCAGGCAGAGTTGTGGGGTTGGGATGAGAGTGGCATGTCCATTCCTCAGATAGAGGAAAGAGTATGTGCAGGGCATTACGTCACATGAGCAGAGTTTGAGATATTGAAAGGCCAGTGTGGCTGAATCATAAAGAACCAGGAGAAGGAAGCATGATGTAAGATGCAGCTTAAGAGGTGACATGAGACAGGGCTGCCCTGATTCCTGTGGGCTAAGTTGAAGATAGTAAAGCCATCTAATATCTCAGCAGAAGTCTGTTGAACTTCTCCAGAAGTTCATTGTCTCAAATAATCAGACCAAAGTCACAGAGAGATGCTAAGACTCTAACCCAAGTCCAGCCTCCTTGAAGCTGGTCCACCTCTCTTCACTAAACTCTAACTGCCTCTACAGAGAAAACACCACCAAGTTCAGCTGGAGATGAAGCAAGTTTTGATAGACAAGTTCTGTATTGGCATAACCAGGACAGGTGTTCTTGTTATCACTTAGTGTCCCTCCCACAGGAAATCTCACACACAACTCACAAATAGATGACCCATTTGCTGTGCAAGTCAGACATCTTCTCCTCCTTTCTCCTCTCTTCCCAGAGGGAAGGAGTCACAGGGGTTCAGGGAATTGATTTTATCAGGTTTCAAGGCTTTCTCATTTTTGTTCATCAGCTTTCCCAGCACATGAAGAACAGTGTTTGTCTGATTTTTCAAGGGCAGCAGTTTGGGGGAGTTTGCTTCATTTGCCTGCAACTCTGAAGTCATTCCAGTTGGTGTACGAAAACCTTGCTGCTGGATTTAGCTTGGTCTCTCGTGAGTTAAAATCATACCAGTAAAAACTAGAAAGAAGTGCTGAGGGGGTGGAAAGGAAGAAGAGGTGACATTTGCTATTGTGATATTTTTGTTAATGTGAATTTTGAAGTAAACATCATGTTTGTTCTTTTCCCCTCTCTTACTTATGTAAAGATAGAGAAGGATAAATTTATTCTTTAGGAGCTGTACTGACAGAAGTAACCTGTAGACCATATCTTACCCTGCAAGAGTAGCACTCTATTTATCAATCTAGTAAGATGAGAATGTGTCTTGAAGTCTGCTCCCACACCACAGGTCCCTAAATCTTATTTTAAAAAGTTGCAAGTTCCCAGACAGCTGTCCTTTGCAGCACTAATAAAACTTCACTACCCTCCTCCCCTGCCATCTCCTAAGCATTTCGGTGGTTTTTTGCTCTAGCTTCTCAATCAAATCTATGATTTAAACATCATTCCAATAAGAATTTTTCAGAATGCCTTTTTCTTCAGCAGGGAAACTTCAGAGAAATGACTTTGACCTCCATACAAACAGACACCCCATGAAAAAATCATTGTAAAATGGGGTGACATTTGAACTTGTACTTATTTATTCAAGAATGAAGCCACATAGACCTGAGATGTAACTGGAATGGGTAGCACAGTACTTCAGAGTGGAGGGCTTTGAAGTACTGTACTGTGTAAAGGGCTGCTTGAGCACTGATCCTGGATCTGTTAGTGATTAACTCTTTAATAATAGGCAAGGATATGGGAAAGTACTATTTAAATTCTCAGTTTCCTCAGCTCAAGGTCTTGGTAGTTAATGAAATGATTCAAGTAAAGAGACTAACACCGTGTCGGGCATAGCTCTTGTGACTTTGGCAATTCTGCAGTGGCATTTAAGCTTCAGAATGCATTTTATATCCTGCCATTTCAATATCAACCATTTCTGTTTTCAGCCAACATTAATTGATCACCTAGTATTGATCATGCAGATTCTGGAATTTGATTATGCTTTGGCTCCCAGCCCTCCAGGTGTTCACAATCAACCTGAGTGCACTGACAGGCAACTGTGGGCCAGGAAGCCTGTATTTCCTTTTTTTTTTTTTTTTTTTTAAGACAGAGTCTCACTCTGTCGCCCAGGCTGGAGTGCAGTGGCGGGATCTCAGCTCACTGCAAGCTCCGCCTCCCGGGTTCCCGCCATTCTCCTGCCTCAGCCTCCCGAGTAGCTGGGACTACAGGCGCCCGCCACCTCGCCCGGCTAGTTTTTTGTATTTTTAGTAGAGACGGGGTTTCACCGTGTTAGCCAGGATGGTTTCGATCTCCTGACCTCGTGATCCGCCCATCTCAGCCTCCCAAAGTGCTGGGATTACAGGGTTGAGCCACCGCGCCCAGGCCTGTATTTCCTTATGCTGCCTCCTCCCACCTCCCACGGAGCCATCATGAGCACCTGGATGTGTCCTAAACCCTGCTGCATCAGCCCCTGTTGCGTGAGCATCTTAGGTATGTGATGAACACAGGCATGAATAAGGAGGGTTCCCAGTGTGAAGCCACAAAGAACAGTTTTAGGACAGTGACCATAAGCAGCTGAGTTTCCCTAGTGTTGTGCTGTTTTCTCTCAAGTAGGAGAGCCAGACAGAAGAGCCAAGGAGCCACTCTAAGGGCTCCGGCCTCCCCCAGCTGTCTCCCGAAGTGGTGGGGAAAGGGAAGGGACAGACAGCACGACACTTCTGTCACCAGATTATTTATAGTCCACTTTTCCTTGGAAGTCCTCGCTGCACCCTCCGTGGCCTCCACTACAGCTTGCCACATGGAGCGTGGTGACGGACACCGGCAAAGTGGCACTGTGGGGAGTAAACTGCTCTCTGTTGTCCTCAAGGGAGACTGCTCGAGGACCTCCTCCTGAAACATCCCCTGAGACTGAGTAAAGCCCCTCGCTAAAGCCTGCCAGGACAATGCTCCAGGAAGTTGCCATTCTTGCACTTTTTAAGGGAAGAAGAACAGACCCTCTTTCCAATGGGTCCTTATTTTTCTCCCTGTGCCTTTGTGGCACAGGTTATCTGTGGGATCTCCTTGCTGCTCTGTTTTCTTTGGTTAGTAAGTCCTCCTTTTATCAATAAAAAACAAGGAATGAGGCCGGGCACAGTGTCTCATGCCTGTAATCCCAGCACTTTGGGAGGCCAAGGCGGGCAGATCACGAGGTCAGGAGATCGAGACCATCCTGGCTAATATGGTGAAACACCATCTCTACTAAAAATACAAAAAATTAGCCGGACGTGGTGGTGGGCACCTGTAGTCCCAGCTACTTGGGAGGCTAAGGCAGGAGAATGGCGTGAACCTGGGAGGCGGAGCTTTGCAGTGAGCCCAGATCACGCCGTTGCACTCTAGCCTGGGCAACAGAGCAAGACTCCATCTCCAAAAAAAAAAAAAAGAAGGAATGAAACATAATGAATAGATTGAAGGCCCAGCCCAGTGTGTGCAGAGCTTTGGGCCACCTGCCCTGAGGAATCAGAACACAAGGCAGCAACCCTGTGTGGCCCAGGTCCTGCAATAAGCACTAGGGAGGCACAGATGAATGCATGCAGACACCTTTCCTCTCTCCCTCACACACACAACATGACTTTCATAAGTGACAGTCTCAGTTGCTCTTATTTCATTTGCTGTCCAACTTTGATGCCTAGTACCTAAGGCTGCCTTCCTCACTCATTCTCAGAAGCTTCTGCCTCTCACCTATAGCTTCATCCTCCTCCTCCAGCTTTGTTTAGGCCCCTGAAACTTGATCATAGGTGTGTTTCTAGACCAAAGGTATACTAAGCTCAGAGACAGCCTTTTTTATTTTCTACTTAGCCTCTTTCCAACAGGTCATCTGTCCATTTTTTTCTCCCTGTGCCTTTGTGGCACAGGTTATCTGTGGGTTCTTCTTGCTTCTCTGTTTTCTCTGGTTAGTAAGTCCTCCTTTTATCATTAAAAAACAAGAAATGAGGCTGGGCGCAGTGGCTCACGCCTATAATCCCAGCACTTTGGGAGGCCGAGGCAGGCAGATCACGAGGTCAGGAGATTGAGACTATCCTGGCTAATACAGTAAAACCCTGTCTCTACTAAAAATACAAAAAATTAGCTGGGCATGGTGGTGGGCGCCTGTAGTCCCAGCTACTTGGGAGGCTAAGGCAGGAGAATGGCATGAACCGGGGAGGTGGGCCTACCTGACCTCGGCCCTACCTGGGACTGATCCAGAAGATTTGCCCAGGTCTCAGCAAATAGGGGGTAGAGCAGTGAGACCTAACACCTGCCTTCAGGAGACACACAGTCTGGGAGGAAGTAGCGGCTCACCCATTTTAAAAGAACGTGATAAGAACCACACTTGAGGAGTGGTTAAAACAGTTTCCCAAAGTGGGGTTGCTGTGGCACTTGAGTCAGAATCACCAGAGAAACTAGTTACAAGATACACATTCCTGAGTCCTACCACCAAACTAAGGACACAGTATCCACATTTTAAATAATTTTCTTACGTAAATCCTATGGAAATAAAATGTGAAAACCATGTATTTTAAAAATATTAGCAACCAATGGTATTACTAAAACTTTAAACATACCCTGTATTAGTCCATTTTTACTCTGCTGATAAAGACATACCTGACACTGGGTAACTTATAAAGAAAAAGAGGCTTAATGGACTTGCAGTTTCACATGACTGGGGAGGCCTCACAATCATGGCAGAAGGCAAAAGTCATGTCTTACATGGCGGCAGGCAAGAGAGAATGAGAACCAAGTGAAAGGGGAAACCCCTTATAAAACCATCAGAACTTGAGAGACTTACTCACTATCATGAGAACAGTATGGGGGAAACTGCCCCCATGATTCAATTATCTCCCACTGGGTCCCTCCCACAACATGTGGGAATTATGGGAACTACACTTCAAGATGAGATTTGGATGGGGACATAGCCAAACCATATCATTCTGCCCATGGCCCCTCTCAAATCTCATGTCCTCACATTTCAAAATGAATCATGCCTTCCCAACAGTACCCCAAGGTTTTAACTCACTTCAGCATTAACTCAAAAGTCCACAGTCCAAAGTCTCACCTGAGACAAGGTAAGTCCCTTTGACCTATGAGCCTGTAAAATCAAAACCAAGTTAGTTACTTCCTAGATCCAATGGGGGTACAGGCATTGGGTAAATACAGCCATTCAAAGTGGGAGAAATTGGCCAAAACAAAGGGGCTACAGGCCCCATGTGAATCTGAAATCCAGTGAGGCAGCCAAATCTTAAAGCTCCAAAATGATCTCCTTTGACTCCATGTCTCACATCCAGGTCACACTGATGCAAGAGGTGGGTTCCCATGGTCTTGGAACCCAACCCTGTGGCTCTGCTCCTGTGACTCGCAGGGTACAGCCTCCCTCCCACCTGCTTTAATGGACTGACGTTGAGTGTCTGCAGCTTTTCCAGGCACACGGTGCAAGCTGTTGGTGGATCAACCTTTCTGGGGCCTGGAGGATGGTGGCCTTCTTCTCACAACTCCACTAGGCAATGCCATTGTGGGGACTCTGTGTGGGGACTTCAACCCCATATTTCCCTTCTGCACTACCCTAGTAGAGGTTCTTCATAAGGGCCCCACTCCTGCAGCAAACTTCTGCCTGGACATCCAGGCATTTCCATTCATCCCCAAAATCTAGGCAGAGGTTCCGAAACCTCAATACTTGACTTCTGTGCACCCACAGGCTCAACACCACATGGAAGCTGCCAAATCTTGGGGCTTGCACCCTCTGAAGCCATGACATGAGCTGTACCTTGGCCCCTTTTAGCCATGGCTACAGTGACTGGGACTCAGGGCACCAAGTCCCTAGGCTGTACACAGCAGGGGGTGCGTGGGCCCTGCCCATGAAACTACTCTTTCCTCCTAGGCCTCTGGGCCTGTGAGGGGAGGGGCTGTCACAAAGGTCTGTGACATGCCCTCTAGACATTTTCCTCATTGTCTTGGTGATTCACATTTGTCATCTCATTAGTTATGCCTATTTCTGCAGCCAGTTAGAATTTCTCCTCAGAAAATGGGCTTTTCTTTTCTGTCACATCCTTAGGCTGCACATTTTCTGAGAATTTATGTTCTGTTTCCCTTTTGAGCTTGAATGCTTTTAACAGAGCCCACGTCACCTCTTGAATGCTTTGCTGCTTAGAACTTTCTTTCACCAGATACCCTACATCTCCCTCAAGTTTGAAGTTCCACAAATCTCTAAGGCAGGGTCAAATGCTGCTAGCCTCTTTGCTAAAACACAGCAAGAACCATCTTTACTCTAGTTCCTAACAGGTTCCTCATCTCCATCTGAGACCACCTCAGCCTGGATTTCATTGTTCATATCATTATCAGCATTTTTGTCAAAGCCATTCAACAAGTCTCTAGGAAGTTCCAAACATTTTCCTGTCTTCTTCTGAGACCTCCAAACTGCTCCAACCTTTGCTACCCAGTTCCAAAGTCACTTCCACATTTTTGGGTATCTTTACAGCAATGCCCCACTCTCCCAGTACCAATTTACTAGTCTGTTTATTAGTCTGTTTTCACACTGCTGATAAAGACATACCTGAGACTGGGTGATTTATAAAGAAAAAGAGGTTTAATGGACTCACAATTCTATGTGGCTGAGGAGGCCTCACAATCATGGCAGAAGGCTAAAGGCACATGTTGCATAATGGCAGACAAGACAGAATGTGAGCCAAGTGAAAGGGGAAATCCCTTAGAAACCTATCCGATCTTGTGAAATTTACTACAAGAGAACAGTATGGGGGAAACTGCCCTCATGATTCAGTTATCCCCCACCAGATCCCCCCACAACATATGGGAATTTTGAGAGTCATAATTCAAGATGAGATTTGGGTGGGTACACAGACAAATGATATCATATCTTAGGGCATCATATCATACCCTAAGAAATAACAGCAAGTAGGAAGACCTTATTTGACCAGCTAAGAAGGAACTCAGAGGCTTTGGGAAAATTACTTTACTCTTCTGGGCTTCAGTGGTATCACCTCTATTAGGAGAGAGTTGGTTTAATTTGTCTCCCAAGTTCCTTCCAGGTCAATTTGCCTCTGAGGCTACGAATCTGTCAGAAGGGTGGTTTCTAAGGATTAGTCCATTTGTTTTTCTGATTATCAGAGTGAAACCTCCACATCTTTTCATTAAATATTGGTGAAGCCTGACCTATATTGAAAATTGCAGACTGTATATTTAACAGGTTTATTTTAACAAGTCAGTCCCTTCACTGGCTTAGGTTCTTTGTTGTTGTTGTTTATACTTTAAGTTCTGGGGTACATGTGCAGAATGTGCAGGTTTGTTATATAGATATACACGTGCCATGGTGGTTTGCTGCACCCATCAACCTGTCTTCTACATTAGATATTTCTCCTAATGCTGTCCTTCCCCTAGTCCCCCACCCCCCGACAGGCCCCGATGTGTTATGCTCCCCTCCCTGCGTCCATGTGTTCTTGTTGTTCAACTCCTGGAGAGGATGTGGAGAATTAACACTTTTACACTGTTGGAGGGAGTGTAAATTAGTTCAACCATTGTGGCAGACAGTGTGGCAATTCCTCAAGGATCTAGAACTAGAAATACCACTTGACCCAGCAATCCCATTACTGGGTATATACCCAAAGGATTATAAATCATTCTACTATAAAGACACATGCAGACGTATGTTTACTGCAGCACTGTTCACAATAGCAAAGACTTGGAACCAACCCAATGCCCATCAATGATAGACTGGATAAAGAAAATGTGGCACATATACACCGTGAAATACTATGTAGCCATAAAGAAGAATGAGTTCACGTCCTTTGCAGGGACATGGATGACTCTGGAAACCATCATTCTCAGCAAACTAACACAAGGACAGAAAACCAAACAACGCATGTTCTCACTCATAAGCTTTGGTTCTTTTTAAGCAGACTGTGGTCTGCCAAATTTTGGAGAGATTACATTGAGTTAGATTTTTTATTTTTATTTTTTGACAGAGTTTCACTCTTGCCACCCAGGCTGGAGTGTAGTGGCGCAATCTTGGCTCACTGCAACCTTTGCCTCCAGAGTTCAAGTGATTCTTCTGCTTCAGCTTCGCGAGTACCTGGGATTACAGGTGCCCGCCACCACCCCTATCTAATTTTCATATTTTTAGTAGAGATGGGGTTATGGGGTTTCACCATGTTGGCCAGGCTGGTCTGGAACTCCTGACCTCAAATGGTCCACCCGCCTAGGCCTCCCTAAGGGCTGGGATTACAGGTGTGAACCACCATGGCTGGCCAAGTCAGAATTTTTATTTTTGGCTTTTGGAGCTTGGATTTTCCGTGAATTCCACCTCTAACTTCCCAGAACAAACTAATTTACATTTTCAGATGCAATAATGAATTTTAACCACTTGATGGCCACATTTCAAAGTCCTTTATCTTATTTTCCTACTTCAGGCAATTTTCTGTCTATTCCAATCGATTGCCTCTGGGACTAGGTAAATCTGCCCTTTTCCTAATTAGTAGAATGTCCATGCTTTCATTCATAAGATATGAGTCTGACCTGCACTGGATTCATAATAGGCCTTTGCTAAAAATTATTTAATAAACAAATGACCAAATGAATGGATATTAGTGAAAACCTAGTTTTCAAATACTTGTGACAATTTGTGACTACATTCCATTTACTTTTGAAGTCCAGACAACTGCTCTTTTACATCAACTAGAATTCAGATAACTGCTTTTTTCTATCAACTAGAAAGAAGTAAAGGTTTTAGAAAATGGTTTGGATCCGTAAAGATTATAACCATATAAATAAAATTCTTAATAAAAGAAGTTACCCTTTTTGATTCTTGTCCATAACCAACTGTAATTCTAAAGCTTACCTAATTGTTTATGTTTGGTATATGTCTTGTATATGCAATTATACATAGACACATATACACATATACAGTGTGCCTTTTATTCACTCAACATTTAACATAAGCATTCTATTTTTGTCAATCTAGTTTACAACATATTAAATCTTATTAACTATATGATAGTATATTGAAGAGGTAAGCCAAAATGTTCTGGGTCATGTCCTTATCATAATACATTAGGCCATTTCTGGAGTTTGTGTTAATTAAAAAAAATGTTGTGAGTGACATTTGCTAGGGGACAGTCCCAATACATGAAGAATACAGTATGGCTGAGCATGGTGGCTCACACCTGTAATCCCAGAACTGGAAGGCTGAGGCAGGAGATCACTCAAGCTCAGGAGTTTGAGACCAGCTAAGCAACATAGTGAGACCCTGTCTCTACAAAAATCTTTTAAAAAATTAGCTGACTATGGTGATGTGCACCTGTAGTCCTAGCTACTTGGGAGGCTGAGATGGGAGGATAGTGTGAGCCCAGGAATTGGAGGCTGCGGTGAGCTGTGATCATGCCTCTGCACTCCAGCCTGGGTGACAGATTGAGACTCTGTGTCTAAAATAAAATACAGTATGCTTTTCAGAAAATGAAATATTAAGATCCATAATAGAGTTCACATAATCTTACAGGTAACAGTATTTATGACCAAAAAGGGCCAGCCATAAAAGCTTAGAGAAAAGGAAAGTCACATCTAAACATTGTTGGTGGAAGAGGTATCCTCAATATTGAGACCTGGGGTAGTTCCAGTCCCACTAACAGAATGATACCTAGAGTGGAACTGGGCATACTGGTTTGTAGCCAAGTGGTCTTAAGTATGCAGATCCCATTGACAAAAACATTCAAAACGGAATTTTAGTCTGAGGTCATTAAATATGCAATTTATCTAGCTCTCTGTTTTGATTTCATCCCCATCAAGTAAATTTCTCATTAGAATTTGGTTTTCCAGGCAGATCTGCCTTCAGGGAAAGAACATGTCCTTCCTACAGTTTCAAGCATTTCTAGCCCTTCTGTCAATGATTTCTCATTATAAATTTATTGGCTTCCTATGCAGCTTTCAACAGAAGGAAAATGTACTGAACAGATGTATTTCAAATATTTCTGATCCTTATGATAGTAATTTCACCCTATAAATAAATGAACTGCCATTATAATTTAATACATCAGTCTCATGAGCTCAGATAATGTGAATCTCTCTCTGAGAGATGGATCTGTTTAGGATGTACTAACAAAATCAGGTCTGAGCCTGTAGAACTAATATAGTCAGATGCTAGACTATAGTAAATTCTTCAAGGCATTCATTCTACATTGTTCAGTTTCTTGAGATACAGCTTGGCTGTTTTATCTCCTGGTGGCCAAGCGTTAATGTCACTACTGGTATTAGAATGAGGCCAGGCTTTGGAGAAGCTGAAGTTTATACAAACTGAGGGAGGAAGAGAGGATCTCTTTAAGAAAAATAATGCAAAATTATAAATCCAAAATTAACTAGGCAATTCAATATTTATTTGGAAGTCACAACAAATTAGAAACCTTAAAAAGCTAATCAATACCATATATATTGTGATTACAGAATATTTGTGTTAACCACCTGTTTGATATGTCTCTATAACACTCTCTCCTACATTTTTGGCAGTATTTTCTATATAGAGAAAATAGAAAAAAATAATTCAGTGTTTTTTCTAGAATGGTTGCATCATCAACAGTTTACAAAAAATATCTTTACCTTTCTATTCATCATTAGAAATATATTATTTTTAAATGTATGCATTAAAAGCTATACATTTTCCTCTAAGCACTACTTTTGCTGCATCCCACAACTTTTGATAAGTTGTATTTTCATTTTTATTTCATGGCTGCTTTAAATAGGTCCTCCTTTTCCTTTGTCTTTCTGCTTTTCCATTACATTTTGTAAAGGTTATCCTGCTTGAGATGTGCTGTGATTCCTGGATATGAAGCTTATGTTTTTAACAATTCTGGAAAATTCTGACCCATTATTTTCTCTTGAAACATTGCCTCCTTTTCATTCTCTCTGACCTTTCTTTCTGGAATTATTATTTAAATATTTGTTAAATTATTTCCATGTCTGTTAATACTAGGTTCACATTTTCCAAAGATTTGCTTCTCAATGTTATATTTTAGATGATAATTTTTTGGGTCTAACTTTTTATTTGCTAATTTTCTATTTGGCTGTGTCTAATTTTCTGTCAAGATTATAATTTCCATTGTCATGGTTTTCATTTTTTTAAAATTATATTTGGCTCTTTTTAAATTTTGCTTTGTCATTTGTTAAATCATTTTATTTTTAATTCATATTTAAAACTTCTTTATTTTTTTAAACAAAACTTATATTCTGTGTCCGATAATTTCAATGTCTAAAATATTTATAAACCAGATTTAGCTATTTTTGTACTGCTGATAGTCACAGGATTGTTTGTTTCTATGTGTATTTTGTGATATTTGACTGCAAGTTGCTCATTTTCTTGGAATTTATCTGAGGGTATTTAATTTTAAGAATTAGATCAAAGTCATGTTTCTCCAGAGACAATTTATATATTTTTTAGCTCTTTCCTGTCCTGGGAGCACTATCAAACTGTACCAGCTCTAAATATAATAATATACCTATGAAAGATACATAGATAGATAAATAGATGTGAGATATGTGTGTATCACTCTATGTATAATTATATAGCTGTGAGAGAGTGATATATATATATATACACACACATATATATATACGTATCTGTGAGATATCTCACAGGTATATAATTATATATGATATAATTAATATATAATAAAATGATA
>NW_012117043.1:7941253-8032771 GCF_000951035.1 Colobus angolensis palliatus | reverse complement strand
ATATTTAATATATAATTATATCATATAAAATTATGTATGTATCACAAGTATAGCTACATATATATCCCACAGGTATATAATTAGGTAGATAGGTAGATCGATCGATCGATAGATAGATAGATAGATAGATATCTCACAAGAATAAGTTTCATTTGGACCACAAAGATGCATGAGGCCTGGCTTGTGGTTTCAAATTCTAAGAGAAATGTTTTCCTTTCCACTCAATGCTAAGGTAGAAACCAGCACATTTCCTTACAGTTATCTTCTGTTCAGCAGGCTTTTTCTTATTGTTCTTAACAAAGAAGATGCAGTCCTTTGCAGTCCGTATAGGTACTGACTTTTTATAGGACTATTCTATTAACTAGACTGCCCATCTGGAGTGGGAGCTGGATTCTATCTCCTACCCCTGCTAAGCCTCCCTGGCACTCTGCCAGGGAGGGGAGGAGCTAGAATTCAGGTTGTCAAAGCAGAAGCTCACATTCTCCTAAGTTCAGCAGAACCTGCATGGCAAAAGATGGCTTTGTTTCTTCTTTACCTCGGGTTTCTTCTTTCACTTGATTTTTGGCCTCTGTAAATTTCTTTTTATAGTTTTAGATCCATGATGAGCTTCCAAAGGAAATTTCAACATTTCCTCCAGCATTTTGTTGTTTTAATCTTCTATCATCACTCAAAAAAGAGTTAGTATAGCAAGTCTAAGAATACCATCCTTACAGAGGCCTGTTTGCAAGGCTAGCCCTTGGCTGGTATCTGGAGGCTTCTCACCATTCCCAGAACTGGTAATAGTGGTTCACTGTGCCTTCAACAGTACAAGCCAGTAACAGTACAAGTGGTTATGTTGAAAACCTACTTTCCTTCCAGAATTCTGAAATTTTGACATATCATAGGTGGAGGCCATCTAAGTGATCAGGCCCCAGTAAAAGCCTTGGCCACTGAGTCTTTAGTGAGATTCCCTGGTATACAACATTTCACAGGTGTTGCCATAACTCATTGCTGAGAAAATGAGTTTTAGCTGTGAGGAGGACTCTATGCTGCATCCTATGAGTCCCTCTAGTGAATCTCCAAACCCAGGAGCAGTCTTGGGGACTTCAAGCACAACCATGCTGCCAGAAGGTCTCCCAATATACTTTCTTCAAAGAGGTTATACCCCATCTAATGATTATAGATCACTGTAAACTAGAAATGTCAAGTTAGAGATAGTCATCTTTGAGTTGAGTCAGACAGTGCCTCACTATTGTGTATTTTTAAAAATCACATGGCCATGGAATAGTGCCGAGTGACAGCAAATGACCATGGCCAGTGATTTCTTCTCCTAGCCCTTTTCTTTGTTGTAAACTGGAGACAATTTTCCACTTTTTTTTGGTCTAAATTAGTGTTCTCAACCCATATGCTGGAATACGTGTATTCCACATTTTGGCAACAGTAATTGTAAGACAAAAGGTCGTTTTGTAGTCAAATAAGTTTGGAAAGTGTTGGTAAACAAATTTGAATGTGTTTCTTTACTGTAGAAGGGCTCAGAACTTTTAATATATTCATCTTTAATAAAAATATAGGCAGTATTTTCAAAACTTGTTTGACTTCAGAATTCTTCTTACCCTAGGAATATCTACTAACATATCTTGGGACATTAATGCTCTTGAGGCATAGTTTAGAAAATGCTAGAATAAAAACTTGCCTTCTGTCTTTTGGAAAGCCTTAGTTTCCTAAGTGTTTTCATTACTTACTTTGCTTATTGGCTTAAGTCATTTAGTGATCATCTTTCCAGCTACTGCCACAAAATCATCGGAGCTTTAAATCATTCTGAAATGCCCAGATTTACTTGTAGGAGTCCACACTGCCCTTAAGCTCAAGATGTCTCATGCTTACTAGGAAATAGTTACATGCCTACTGGAGATAGCCAGCCACTTTGCCACCTGCAGCTCCAATATTGTCATTTCCGGAATGGACTTGATAAAACTTACCTACAATATGGCAATGATTTAAAATAAAACTCTTTATATGAGCAGATTTTTAAATTAGTAAGCAATCATAGGTAAGAAAACTGTTGAATTTACATATCTGCTCTTTCTTAAAATTGGTAAAGGAATGACATATAGACTAGAGATAGATTCATTGATTATTTAACGCTGCTGCTTTTAGGGAGCTTCTTGGGTACTTTTCTGGAAAGAGAAGATAATTTTAGTGGATTTCTTACATGGTCACCCAAAATACTGTTGGTAGAATTTACAAGTTGCCCACATCTTCCATTATGACCACTGGATCAGAAGTTCTCCAATGATTTCTTTAGCCACAGGTCACATAAAAGGCCAAAGGAGTTACCCCTATAAATGCTTGTCAGCAATAACTGATATCTCCCTTAGCAACAGCAAATGAGTTTGACTTCCAATTTGCCTGAGCAGACAAACATTATCTTTGATAAATACTTAATTCCTATCAGGATTGTTGAAATCCTGAATATGGACATTTCCTGGAATTCCTCCAGTCTCTCTGAAGACCCAGGTGGAGAACAGCCCTCTATGGTCTCCAAGTTGCCAAAGAGTAGCTGCGAAGTTGAACATGGGTGAGATTAAAACAGTGGGCAAAGGAATAAATGGAACCCTCACTGACACATTTCTTGCTGGATGTATAATAATATGGCAGTATTTATCTTATAGCCTGGCTCGGTTAATTTTGACCTCAGATTGAATAATTCTGTAGGGAAGTACTTACATCTACTGTTGGAGACTGAGACAGGCCTCTAGCAGCAATAGCAAAGCAGGAGCATGCCATGGCTGGGTCCCAGATGCCAGAGCTGGAATAGGTAAATAGCTGGAAGAAGAGTGGCAGAACTAAATTCACTATTGCCATCAAGTTCAAAGAGTGTGTGCAGAAATAAGACAGGCAACCAAGCCAAAAAATCAAAAGCTGAGACACAAACAAGACAAAAGTATGAGCAACAGAAGTAGAAATTAGATGATAAAATGTAGAAAATATTCAGCGAATAGCAAAAAGAGGCCCTTTTATTGTAATGGCTCCAGTGGGATGGTGAATGGAGAGTCTGCCCAGTTTAAAGACTGGAGACAAGGTCAAACAGCAGGCACTGTGTTCACATGTCCATACCTCTCTCTCCCTGTGCACCACTAGTTCAGGGGGTTATGCTGCATTTGCTTTAAAAGACAGTAACTCCCCACACCTGCTCATCAACACTCCAGACTCAGCATCTTACCCTATAGGAACAGCCACACATAGTGTTAAACCAAAAACCAAGGACTCGTGTTGCCCCCCATCTCTAAACACTAAATATGAGCTGCTTTCTATGTCTAAAACCAAATGCTATTATTAACTTGTTCTCTCATTTGAAAAGAGGAAATGATGTGAGATGGATTTGACTCAAGAGGAAGCTGAATGCAGGACTGTAGGAGGCCTCATCAGAGGAGCCGATGTGAGATTCAGTTGAAAAGCCATAGTGCTGTAAAAAAAAGTATTTATCTTAGCCAAAGGATTAAAGCTGGCATAGAGCATAAACCTGGTTATCCCCAGCATGTCAAACTTTACATTTGTATAGGAGCTTAATAATGCTCTCACCTGAGTCATTGCATTTGGATTCATATGGCAACTCTATGAAAGAGACAGGAAAGGGATTAGTAACCACATTAGAGGACAGCCACAGCAGGAGTGAGGAGCTGCCACTTTGCTGTCTCTATAGAGGAGGAATGTCAGTCCACCTTTCTCAGTGGCAGAGCTTCACTTCCTGGCCTGGGATGTCAGGGTGAAGGGTTGACCTTGAGTCTTGGCCTTCTACTTCCCATGGCAATCCTCAGGCTCCTCTTAGCCCCACTGCAGCTGTTGCTATGCTCCTCTCCCAGAGCTGGAATTTGTTCAGCCCTTGCAAGAGATTACAAGAGTCAGAATGAGCTGGTGGTGTCAGGTTGCACCCCTGGCCATAATAGAGGGAGGATCCCATCCCAATACCCTGTGAGACAGCCCAGCTGCTGCCCGAATCCCTTCCTCTAGAGTCCAAGATACTGTGCGTTTTCTGAGCCCCCACCCCTTCCTGGGCATAAAACTGTCAAACAGAGTCTATCTAATATCGTTGACCAGTTGACTGGGGTTTGCTCTACACTTGGCTGGTGACAACCACCAGGTCTCTGGATGCGGGGTTCTGTTCCTCTTCTCTGGTTCCTAAGCACTGCAGAGCACATGAACCCATCGAGCTTATTGCCTGGGAATGGTCCTAGGTCTGCATATACTTGCTGGGACAGAGTCCTCACAGGATGAAGGTGTCTCTGGACATTCAGTGCTCTCTGGCCTAGAACAGAAGCTCCCCTGCTATCATTCAGATTTGGTCTTGATCTACTAGCCCTGAGTAAAGGCTCTGGAGAGATAGAGCTAGATCCTGCGTTCTCACATTCCTATGAGCTCTTATAAGCTCTTGCCTCATTCTAAGTTTGGTCTTCTTTTTACTCTTTCATGTTCTCAAACTTAAATATTGTTTAGGTTCACTTAAAAGGAAAAAGATTTTCACACTCAATATTGCCTCAAATTATTTTTATTATTAATTAAATAAATAATTAAATAAAATTATTTATTTAAGGTTTTGGAGTACTAATTTACATCTTTATCAGGAAACTCATCTCTCTCTCTTGAATATCATCTACCACTAATGCTTTCTTTCAAGTCTGGAATGGGGAAGAAGGGGAGAATAATGTGGGAGAAAAAAAGAGAAGAAAGTCGGTCTCTTCTGGCTTTAGCAATACTTGCAGAAGCCCTAGATAGATAAAAATAAAAATAAAAAATGAAAAGCAACCATGATGATCAGCTCTAACAAAAACCTAGCCTATTCCGACCCAAGAGATTGTGGAAAGAAGGGAAAAGTAAGGGAGCAGTTGGAGGTAGAGAGGACATAGCCCCACTTAACATTTGGGAGTTTGGAAGGAAGTCACCTTGCAGGCATGCCAATCTAGGGGTCAGTTAAACAAAGGTCACTTGGTTTCATGTAAGCAATGTTTCTCAAAGCGAAGTCAACAGACTGGCCTCATCATTACAGTCCTACTAAATCAGAAACTTGACGTGGGGACCAACAATCTGTGTTTTAATGAGCTTTATCATTAAATTAGCTGTTTTGCTGCACACCAAAATTTGAGATGTAGAGGAAGGACCGATATTTAGCACTCCCAAATTTCTATCCACTTCTGCTTGTCTTTAAAGGGGAGGATGCATAATATATCTGAGTGGAGAGCTGGGAGACTACCATGAAGTCTGTGGTGTTGAGAGGTGAGATAGAAAACCTAAGCCAGGGGCCAGCTGTAGAGTGGGGGGTAGAATGTTGGAGGACTGTGCAGCATGAGACATATCAAAGATGAAGTTGAGTCATGTTGGGAAAACTCACAGGCCAAGGCAAGTGAGACCAGATCCTGTGGAACACCATAGGTGGGCTTCACAGCAGGCCAAGGCAGTATGGTCAGGGGTAGAACAAACAAGTGGCACTTGAAGGGAGCAAACCAGCCCTGCCACTATGCAGCAAGTACAGATGTCTGCTCTGCAGGCTCTAAGACCTCTGTCATCCATTGCCATCAGCCACATACCCTCCTCTAGACACCCAGATGCTATTGAGGAGAAGATCTGGGAGAGGGAAAGGAAATGTAAAAGAATGCATATATTACTTAAAAATATCAATAACTTATCTAAAAAGACTTTTGTTTTGGCACTGAATTAAGTTAAATAAATTAGGCTATATTTTTGTTTTTTCTTCCACAATTCAATGGATGGGGGCTCATAAAGAAGACCATATCAGCTGTAGAGAAATATAAGACATTATATTTCTTAGTATATCTGAGTAAAGTACAAATAAATCTACAAACTTGCCTTTCTATAACATTACTTAAGTCTGTATGGCCAGTAAACAAGTTATAAAATCATTTTGCTTACAGCTTATCTATAAGGATAAAATCAAAATAAATTTAAGACTGCAGATCAAAAACACTCATAGAATGTAGTAGATATTGTTTTCTTTTGTTAACCCCAGATTTCTATTATCATAACTGAAATCTTCAGTAATGATCCTAGAATTCAAGTTGGTAAAAACACTCTAAGTCAAATGAAAATCCTTTTAAAAGACATTCTTAAGTATAAGGAAAGTGCACAAATCACAAGTGTACATATCAATGATCTTTTCACACATTGAATGAATAATGCAACAACCATCCTGGTCAAATGGTCAAAAATAGAACTTTATGAGAATTTTAATAGCCCAATTCCATACCCTTCCCCAATCACTATGCTTCTTCTCCACCCAGTCTTGGTTCATTTGTGTTGCTTCAAAGGAGTACCTGAGGTGGGGCAATTTATAAAGAAAAGAGGTTTATTTGGCTCACAGTTTGGCAGGCTATGCAAGAAGCACAGCCCCAGCATCTGCTTCTGCTGAGGGCCTCAGGCTGCTTCCATTCATGGTAGAAGGCAAAGGGGAGCCTACGCGTGCAGGTCATGTGGTGAGAGAGGAAGCAAGAGAGGGAGGCGGGTGGTGCCGGGCTTCTTTAAACTACTCACTCTCTTGGGAACTAATAGAGTGAGAACTCATTACCGTGAGGACAGCACCAAGCCATTCTTGAAGGATAGTCCCCCATGACTCAAACACCTCCCATTAGGCCTTACCTCCAACACTGGGGATCAAATTTCAACATGAGGTTTGGGGGAACAAACATCCAAAGTATAGCACACCATATATTAGATTTCATTTTTGTTAAGTTAAATAAATAGAAGCATACAGTATGTATACTTTTGGGTCTGGATTATCTCATTTAAAATAATACCTATTGTTTTGTGCAACTATAGTTTTTCCATTTTCCTAGCTGTGTAATATTCTTTTTCATGAATATGTCACATTTGTGAATATGTGGAGTTGTTTCCAGATTTTTAGTTATTATGGAAAAATCCTGCTATGAACATTCTTTTATCTGTCTTTAATCTATACAGTCACACATTTCTATTGGGTGGAATGGCAGTGAAATTGCTAGGTCATAGAGGGTGTGTGTCTAGTTTAGTAGATAATGCAACACTATTTTCCAAAGGAGTTTTACCAATTTTTATTACTATCAGTTTACAGGAATTCCCTTTGCTCCACATCCTTTAAAACATTTGGCATTATTGTTGGAATTTTATCTTTTGATTATTTTTGCAGTATCATATCATTTTAATTTCCATCTCCATGAATAGATTGAAGTAGGATCTCCTTGTGGTTTTAATTGCATTTTCTTGGTTACTTTTGAAGATAAGCACTTTTAAATATTTGTATTGCCTTTTGAATATTCTTTTCTGAGAAGAGCCTGTTCAAATGTCTTGCCCATTTTTACATTGTGTTGTGCTTTCTTATTGATTTGTAGATATTATATATCATGGATAAAAATGCTTTGTCAGTTATTTGTGCTGCAGATATTTTCTCCTGGTTTATGACTTACATGAATCAAATATTTAGATTTCTTATTTAGAAATTAGAAATATTTAGGATATTCAGAAATAAGAAATATTTAGGATATTTAGAAATATTTACTTTCTTATTAAATATTTAGATGACTAGAAGTTCATAATTTTAACAAAGTTCAATATCCATCTTTAGAAATCTACCCTATGTCAAAGTCATGAAAATATTCTGTTTTATCTTCCAGAAGCATTATTGTTTTACACAGCTAGATCTACAATTCTTCTGGAATTTATTTTTGTGTATAGTATGAAAAAAGGGCTGCATTTCTTTTTCTCCTATGGATATCCAATTGACACAGCATCATTTATTGAAAACTCAATTCTTGTTCCCACTGCTCTGCTGGGGCTAATTTTGTTATAAATCAGGTATTGACTGGGTACAGTGGCTCAGGCTTGTAATCCCAAATACAAAAATTAACCAGGCACAGTGGCAGATGCCTGTAATCCCAGTTACTCAGGAGATTGAGGCAGAATTGCTTGAACCTGGGAGGCAGAGGTTGCAGTGAGCTGAGATCATGCCACTACACTCCAGCCTGGGCAACAGAACAAGAATCTGTCTTGAAATAAAAATAAATAAATAAAGTATTGACTTACATGGTTCTATTTGTGGAGTCTCTATGTTGCTCCACTGACCTATTGATAAGTCCTTGCACTAGTGTGCATTGTTTTAATTGCCATGATTTTACAATAAATCTTGATATTGATTATAGTAAATCTTTCCTACTTCTCCTCTCCCTTCTTCCTTTTCCTCTACAAGATTGTCTTGGTTATTCTTAGCCCTTTGGATTTCCAGGTGAAAATTAAAGGTACCTCATCTGTTGCCACTAGAAAAGATTGTGTTGGCTATTCTTGATACTTTTTATTTTCATGAAAATTTTTAGGATCAACTTATCAAAAACAAACAGCATAACTTCTTGGGATTTCAATTGACATTGCACTGAATCTATAGATCACTTTGCAGAGAATTGATGTCATTACAATACTAAATGTCCCAATCCATGAAGATGGCATATTCCTCCTTTATTTATGGTTCCTTTATTTTCTGTCAACCAAATTGCACAGTGTTTTGGGGTAGAGTTATCACTCATCTTTTGTTATATTTATTCCCAGTAGTTGATCTTATTAACATTATTATAAATAATAAAATGTTTTAGATGTCCTTTTCTGACTATCTGTTGTTGTTATAAAGAAATACAATGCATTTTTGTATACTGACAACATGTCTAAAAACCTTGCTAAGTTTTTAAATTTATTGTAATAAAAATTCTTGCGTATATTCTACATATATAATCAGCCTATCTGCAAAAAAGACTACCTAATTTGTTATTCCCTGATTCTAGTACATTTATTACATTTACTATTATTTTCAATGTCAAAAACCACAATTACTTTTGCATTAGCTATGCAAGACTTCCAGTATAGTATTAAATAAAATAGTTGACATTATTTTCTTGCTTGACTTCTCAGAAATAAACCTTTTGTCATATCTCCATTAAGTATATACTGGGTCATCATATATATAACTTACCAGTTTAAACATGTATCCTTTATTACTAATCTGTTAGAAGTGTTTCTCATTGGTGGATGTTGAATTTTACTGAATGCTCTGCCCCTGCTAAAATTATTATATGTTTACATTTTTCTTATTCTTTTATGTCTGGTTTCTTTAATTTAACACTTTGTGAATTTATTCATCTTTTTGTTACATGTAATCACCAGTTTGTTCCTTTTTTACTGACAAATAGTATAATGGTATGTATGCGAAGTTCTTGTTCATTCTCTTGTTGATGAATATTTGAGCTGTTTCCAGTTTGGATCTGTTAAGAATAAAGCATTTGTAGACATCGTGAAGGCTTTTTGTGAATATAAGTGTTCATTTTTCTTATATAAATGCATAGAAGTGGAAATTTTCTTTTCATTTTCAATATCTGTCTTTATATTTAAGTTCTTTTTTTGTAAGTAGCATAAAAGTGGTTCTATTTTTTTATTCAGTCTGATATTTATCTTTTGATCGGACAACTTAGTTCAAAATTAATGTAATTATAAATACATTTGGGTTTAAATTTATCATTTTCCACATCTCCTTTTTTCCCCCCTTCTCTCCTTTTTTCACTACTCATGGAGCTATTTTTTTGTTTTTATTTCATCTGCCCTCCTCTTTGGCTTGAATGTTATTCTCTTTTTTATTATTCTTTTAGAGTTTACCTTAGAAATCACAGCTCATATCCCTGGTTTGTTAATATCTAACATAAATTAGTACTACTTTCCAGACAGTACAGGAACTTTAAATATATTAGCGCTTATACCCTAGTCCTTTCCAACTTACATGCTTTTATTGCCATATGTTTTGATTCAATGTATGTTTAAAATTATGTAATATGTGTTATTATTGTCTTATACAGTTAATTTTCACTCATGTATTTGCCTTTTCTATTGTTCTTTCTACTTTCGGCATTTTTGTTCTTCTATCTGGAATCATATCCCTTCTCTCTGAAGAACTTTACTATTTCCTTTAGTGGGGTCTGCTGATGGCCAATTTTAGTCATTTATTTTCTTTTAACTTATGGCACATATCGCTCTATGGTTGTCAAGCTTGTGGTTTTTGTTTTCTGTTGAATGAGTTGCCAATTTTACTTTTATTCCTTTGAAGGTAATTTTTTTTCTCTGTCTGGTTTTTAATATTTTCCTTCTGTTTTAAGTTTCCAATAGTTTTACTATAGTAGGTCCAGATTTATTTTCTTTATATTTATTCTGCTTGGGCTTCATAGTACTTACATCTGTGGCTTGGTATTTTTGTCAATTCCATGTATATTAGCCTCTATCTCTTTAAACATCGATTCTTCCTTATTTTCTTTTGTCCTTCTTTTTAGGATTTCATTTATGTTAGACCTTTACATGCCATATATCTCTTATTTTTTTGCAGTGGGGATAATTTTTATCCTTTTCTCTGTTCATACTTTAATCCATATGTTTTCTTCTGACCTCTTCTATATTTCACAAATTCATATTCATCTCTCACTACAAAATATCCCTCAAACCTACATGTCAGTGGTATCAAACTATTTCAGTTCCCATATCATGCTCTCTGTGCCTTTTGTCACACCACCCTCTCTAGCCAGAATGATGTTTCTGCCCTCATTCATCTATAAACAGCTTTTAATACTGATCTCTGGCATCATCTACTCCTGCATGATGTTTTCTTGACCCCAGACAGACCCAGTTACTCATAGATTCTCACTTACCTCCTACAGACCAGCCTAAGACCTCCACAAGATTCCATGCACTTTCTTGCCTACACATCTGTCTCCCACTTGTAGACTGGAAACTCTGGTACCTTATTCATCTTCAGATCTCTAAGGTCCAGCCCACAGCCCAGCCCACAAATAGACGCTAAGTAAATCATCACTGAATGAATTAGCAAAATATACTCAATTCAAGTTACACATTAGAATAACATGGGAGGGTGCTTTGAAAAATGGTGATGTTTAAGAGCCACACTAAATCAAATCTAGAGGTGGGACTTGGGCATCAGAGAAGCTTTCTCTCTTTCTTTCTTTCTTTCTTTCTTTCTTTCTTTCTTTCTTTCTTTCTTTCTTTCTTTCTTTCTTTCTCTTATCTAGAAGTGGGACTTGGGCATCAGAGAAGCTTTCTCTCTTTCTTGCTTGCTTCCTTCCTTCCTTCCTTCCTTCCTTCCGAACTTTAGAGAAAAAATAAAACTGCACATGATTCTAATATGCATCCTGTGTTGAGGATTGTTTATTTAATTAATCTGCTTTGCAAGAGTGATTTCATGATGAAATTTGCTGAGGGTTAAAAAGACTTCCTTGTGAAGAAGCATCAGAGCATCATGAAGAGCATCAGAAGATGTGCATGTTGGGTGATGGATTTGGGTGCAGCCGTCCGTACAGACACATAACCAAAAACCCTAGCAGAAACTCACTCGCTGTGCGTGTGCGCGTATGTGTGTGTTGTTGTGTGTGTGCATCTCTGCAAGGTGAGAATATGGAATCCCGAGGGTCACAGAAGTGACAGCATGGGACTCTAATCCAGATGCTTGAGTTGATAAATAATCTGAAGAAAACTCCTATTTTCTATCTCCCTCTGTAATAGTAAAAGCTAAGGGATGTTAGCCAGCAGAAGGTGCATAGTCCCCGTTCATCCCAAGACTTTAGGGAGATAGAGGATGACTGAAAAAGGCACACGGGGTAAGGGAAAACCTGATGACAGGCCTTCGGTGAAGCTGTCATCACAATTGCTCCAGGTCAGACCTCTCACCGTGCTGATGTTTGTGCTTCTCCAGTTGTCATGGAAACCGGATCTTTCCTCCTGATTCTCATCCCCTTTGCTGTATGTTTGCTTTCTCATTTTTTAATACAATTAAGTATGCACTGAAATGTGCACACTTCTTCCCTTATAACCGTGTTTCTCCCATATCAAAGCAGTTCAAGTGTTGTTTTGTGTCTTTTGAGATAAGCAGGTGCTGGGGGAAGCCCTGGTCTCCTCACTCCCTCGTCCTCTAAAACTGCTCCCCACTTGGCTTCAGTAGTTACATTTTGACACTTGCGATATATGCATTCAAACACATGAGCTATTTTTGCATTCTTAAATTAGGCACAGAAGAAGAAAGTAGATTAATAAAATAGTAAGGAAGTTGGTGGAAGAGTCTCTTGATCCAAACGGGATATTTGTAATGTGCTAAAATAATTAGGAAAACAACCCTAATTGCAGAAAAAGAAAAGCAGCCCTCTGTTGATAGCAAACTGGGTTTAATAGAGTGTTAAGGAGGCCACTGTAGTTACAAGATATCCCAATTGTTCTCTTGACAAGAATTTGGGTCTCCAGTTACATTCATGGGTAGTGTACTGAATCCTGTTCCTCCAAATCTTCTGAAATGTTTATTAATGATTTTTTTTTCATGAAGAAAAGTTTTTAAACACACAGGTTAGCTACTTGGTTCTTTGCTACTTTCAGTTGTTAAGACAAAGATAAAATAGTTATATTTTAGGAGTATACTTATTGAGCTTTTTCATATTTCTTTTTCTGGAACAGTGGTAAATGAGAAGTAGTGTTTTTAAAAACCAGTGGAGGCCGGGCACGGTGTCTCACACCTGTAATCCCAGCACTTTGGGAGGCCAAGGCAGGTGGATCACCTGAGGTCAGGAGTTTGAGACAAGTCTGGCTAACATAGTGAAACCCCGACTGTACTAAAAATACAAAAATTAGCCGGGTGTTGTGGTGTGTACCTATAGTTCCAGCTACTCAGGAGGCTGAGGCAGGAGAATTGCTTGAACCTGGGAGGTGGAGGTTGCAGTGAGCAGAGATTGTGCCACTGCAATCCAGCCTGGGAGTCAGAGCGAGATTCCATCTCAAAAAAAAAAAAAAAAAAAAGACAAAACAAACAAACAAACAAAAACAGTGGAGGTTGGAGAGGGATTGTCTATGGAGTTCTTCAGCTATATTTGTCCAAGGTTTCTGTCACCACCATCTCTACTGGTCAACAGCAACCCTTCCTCAGATGCAGCCAGAGCCAGTTTTGTTCATGCTCTCTATAATGCCCCACGTAAGGCTTGTCCCATTAGTATACTCATATCCCCTCTCTCCTCTGAACTAGTTTGCATTTGTCTACACCAGAAGTTGATGGAACCAACCTCACAGGCAGGACAATGACTGGAAATATGTGTTAGAGGAGGTAAATATTATGAATCCAGTAAGTTGAATGCCCTGTGAGTTATACTGGGTATGTGTTTGTTTCACCCACCAAGTAACACATGCCTCTAGGATCCATGGTGCCCATTCTTTACTGTCAGTGAACACAGCTAAGGGCTTATGCTGGTCAGCCCTCATTCAGAATCTTAAGTCTAAATTACATTACCCTTGGCCCTTTTGGCCTAAGCATGTGACATACAGCACAGGACAGAAGGCATGATGATCACAATTTTTCCTCCGTCTAAGTCCACCGTGTCCCTGGAACATTGCTGAATTTGTCTCAAACTGTTTAGAAATTCATTTCTGATATTCTGACAAAAATTCCTTGGAGTCTGGGGATTTACCAGATTTAGAAGTGAAAGAGATGTTTATTTCTTTGTGTCCCTTTTTTGTTCACTTATGAGAATTCTAAAACCACTGAAGCAGCCCTGATTTATTTTGCCGCACTGGGACCAAGAGCGACCTGCAAATAACCAGCTAAACCTGGTGCAAGAGAGTCAGTCTTCCAACAAAGAGACATTTGCCTCAACATCAGAGTTAACCTGTTGTTCAATATTGAACATCAACCACTATAAGAGATTAAATAGTTAAACCTAAGGAACAGAACATTCCCTCAGAGTGTTACCTGAACAATTCAGAACTGTGAACCTATTTTGTCTTTCACACATCAGCACTCAAAATCTTTAGGCAGAAACTTAATTTACAGAACTTCTTAGGGAAACATGACTATTTCTCACCAGTGAGTAACCTGGAAATTCCCTTGACCTTAAACCCGGTAGGCAGAGTTATCACCAATGTAAACTTCCCCACAATCTCTGGCCCACAACTCTCCATTTTTAAATCACAGGATGTGCCAGTTTCAAAAGCAGGAACACCCATCCACCCCTGCTATGTTCATTTCCATCACTCAGCGTCCAATTTTTTCAAGGCATCCTGACCTCAACAAACTCTGATCAGCCTATTTTAATTTTATCCTCAGCATTTACTGACTCAGCTTGTGTGTCAGTCAAGCAAAGCCAGATGATGCCATGTTAACAAAAATTCAAAATTTTAGTAGCCTAACACAACAAAGACCTACCTTTCACTTACACAAAGTCAACGATGGTCCTGAGCAACTCTTTAGGGTAACTATTTTCCATGCAAAAGCTAAGCAATGCAGTTAGAAGAAGCCTCCATCATCTTATATCTGTATCACAGGTATGCTCACCAGGCAGGAAAGAACTATCTAGAACAGGGGTTGGTAAGCTTAAAGATCCAGATAGTAAATATTATTGACTTTGTGGGTCATAACATCTGTCACTGCTATTCAGCTCTGCCAGTGTAGCATGAAAACAGTTTTAGAACATAAATAAACACAAATGAGCATGACTGTGTTCCAACAAAATTTAATTTACAAAACAGGCAGTGGGCTGAATTTGGCCAGCAGGCCACAGTTTTCTAACTCCTGATCTAGAGTCTTTCAGTGACAATGAAATGCTTTTGCCTGGATATGGCATATATCACTTTGCCCACATTTTATTTGCTAAAACAAGTTATATGGCTATGCCTTCAGGAACCCAACAGATATAATTCTCCCATGTTTTCAGAGGAGAAATAGGAACATAATTATGAGTAATAATGACTTCACATTTTCCATGCTATTTTATAAAGATGGCCATAAATTGGAATACTAAGAATGGAAATTAGCTAGCCATCTGCTGTGGTCTGAATGTTTGTCTCCCCCAAATTTACATGTTGAAATTCTAACCCCAAAAGTGTAGGTATTAAGATGTGAGACCTTTTGGGAGGTAATCGTTCGTAAGAGTGGAGCCATCACAAATGGGATTAGTGCGTTTATAAAAGAGACTCAAGGGAGCTCATTTGCTCCTGCCATGACATGAGGACATAGAAAGAAGGTGCCATCTAAGGATTAGGAAGTAGACCCTCATCAGACACCCAATCTGCCAGTATCTCGATCTGGGGCTTCCCAACCCCAGAACTGTGAGAAATAAATTTCTGTTGTTTATAAGCTACTCCATGTATTTTGTTATAGCAGCCTGTGATGGTTTATTTTATGTGTCAGCTTTACTGAGTGAAGGAACACCCAGATAGCTGGTAAAACATTATTTCTGGGTGTGTCTGTGAGGGTGTTTCTGAAAGAGACTGAAATTTGAATCAGTGGACTGAGTAAAGAGGATCCGCCCTCACCCATGTGGGTGGGCAGCATCCAATCTGTTGAGGGATCGGAGAGAACAAAAAGGTGGAGAAAGGGGAATTCATTCTCCCTTCTGAAGCTGGGATATCTATATTCTCCTGCTCTTGGGCATCAGAGCTCCAGTATCTCAGGCCTTTAGACTCTGGTACTTGTACAAGCCTGCCCCACCCACCCCACCCCCACCTCTTCTTAGGCTTTGGCCTTAAACTGGGAGTCACACCATGGATTCCCTTGGTTCTCAGGCCTCCAGATTCACGTTAAATTATACCACCAGCTTTCCCGATTCTCCAGCTTGTAGACAGCATATCAAGGGACTTCTCAGTCTCCATAATCATATGAGCCAGTTCACATGATAAATTCTGTGTGTGTGTGTGTGTGTTTGCGTGTGTGTGTGTGTGTCCCCTATTGGTTCTATTTCTCTGGAGAACCCTGACTAATATATCCTGAACAGACTAAGGTACCATCTTAGATCTGAGTCTTAAATCTTAAGTCACCTGGTTATTCTCCATGACCTCGGGCAGATCAGTTTAACTTCTTGGGAGTGTCAGTATCCCCATCTGTAACATGAAGACTGTCTTTCTAGAACTACTTGAGGATCAAATGGGATATTACAAGACAAAGTTTTGGAAACTAAACAGAGATTCAGGATGTTACGATTTGCTGTTGCACCTTGAGCTTTACCAGACCCAGTTTCAGGCTGTCCTTCAACTGAACATTTACACATACTCACAGAGATGTGGGCATTGGTGTACTCTCAGTCCGAAGCTCAGTGTCCAAAGTGGAGGCTTCTTCCAGGCTTTTTTCTTAGGGATCTGGAGCAGAAGTCCAAAATTCTTCTTTTCTATTGTCTTCAGAGTACGATGTACAGCCCATAATATTGCAGAGTGAGCCCAGCTGGAAACTCACAGTGGAAACACTAGCTGAGCTAAACAAGGGACAAAAAAGGCATACTACCTCTTTTTTTTTTTTTTTTTTGAGGCAAAATTGCTTTAATGTGTCATGCAATTTTTTTCTCTGCCTTTTCTCCCTTGGTATCCAGGAGAGTTTCAAAATCTCTTAAACAGGTCTCCTAAACCTCTTCAATCCTTGTGCATTTGTGAGTCTAACATGGTATGCTTTAATTCCACTCTGTGTTCAAGTTTCTGGGGTGGCTCAGAGAGGTGAGAGTCAAGGAAGATGGTGGACGTGAACAGAAAAAGGAAAACCAGAGTTAAGAGCAAGGGAGGGACAGTTTCTGAGAAGCATTTGAAGGAAGGGAACTAATACCCACTGAGTATTTTCTCTGTACCAAGAACATTGTACTCATTATTTAATTTTATGCCCACAATAATACTGCCTTGCAGGTTGTCTTATCTCCATCAAAGAAAGTGAAACTCAAAGAGTTTAGGGAACATGCCCAAGGTCACACAGCTGAGAAGCTGCAGAACTAAGATTTGGAGACTGGTTTGATTCTTAAGTTCATATTTTTTTTCCTGCTACCAGGCTGTGTCCTCCACAAGGCACCTGAATCGATGTCAGTGACCCTTCCTTTTTTCAAAGCAGTTCACTGAGTCATTCGTCCCACTGAGGGGCACTATCCAAGATAATCCAGTACATGAAGGACTTTTCTGCTCCTTCCTCCTCACCTATGGAGACCATTTCATACTTGTTCTTCCTTCCTACCCTCCATGTAGATTTAGGGCTGAATTTGCAGACCTGAGGGTTGTGTTTTGTTGATAAAGCACCAAAAATCATTGAAAGCTTAGTGGAAGGAATATCAGTAAGCAGATAAGGAGACTTGGAATCTGGAATAATAATAATAATAATAATAATAATAATAAATATTTACGATTACTATTTGACAGCTACTTTTCCATATATTATCTCATACAATCCTCACAAGAATCCCAGGAAGTCAATGCTACTAACTGCATTTTAAAGCCGAGGCACTTTAATATATAATATGATGCAACTTGCCTAAAGTTGGTGGAACTGATATTTGAACCTAGAAAGAATGATTATAACACCTGGTTTCCTAACTACTCTGTTAAGGCATCAGTATTTTAAAAAGCACTTCCTGGGTGAATCTGAAGTTCAGTCAGAGCTGAAATCCTGTGTGACTCAGTTAATCCACCTCCCATGCCTCAGTTTCTTCCTCTGAAAGTGAGAGAGGTGAGGTTTAGAACTCTGGGGGATATTTGAGAAGATAAATTGAGACTCTTACTAGCATTTGGTGGGCAACTTTGAGGGATGCTAAACATCAAGGGATGCTGAGGACTTACTGCCTGAGGAAGAATTTTCTTGCCCCAGTTGCCAATAACATCCCGCTGTTTATAAGACACCCTATGGCTCTCAAAATCTGTGCATGGGTGATTATAAATTCTACTGAGTGTTAAAGGAGGTGGAACTCTTTCCTTCAATACTGAATGGATTATTCTACTTTAAAGATTTAACGAGTGGTGGAGTGCCTCTGTGACCCTGGGAAAAATGCATCACCATTCTAGGCCTAGGGCTCCTCATGTTTAAAATGGGATTTAAAAGATTCAATGGACTCTTCTGAGAATTAAATAAAACCACATATTCTACTCACTGAACATAGAGATAACTTGCTACATAATAAATAATTATAAACAATGCACACATGATGAAATTAATCTCATTTTCTTCTTTGGGTTAATTAGAGAAGAATCTATGCTAATTCATGTAAAGCGTGATCAAAGTAACATAAGCAGTAATTAAAGATGCACACTATGATGAAGGCTTTCAGTTATGTGCTTACTGTACTCATTGCAGCTGTACGACAATCTTAATTTCCTATGTTCTTGTTCAAAGGGAAAATCTTGTATAAGGTACCACTAATTTCCCCCATAATAAATGTAAAAATTTTAGCGTGTGTCTATTATTGCACTAAATTAAAATAAAGAATAAATCAAGTAAAAATTGAATAGATGTATACTTACATATGATAGATAACTGTAATCCCATGTGAAACCCCACCTTCCAGCACACACATCCTTTCTAAGAAGGAAACATCACCCTAAGAGGATCCTGTATTTGCAGATCAGGGAGAGGAATGTGAAGAGATCTGAGAGCAAAACCACTTTACCTTTGAAAAGGGATATAAATGTTGGGGGTACAGGAAGAAAAGCATGGAAACTGAAGCAGAGTTGCTGTCAGGGAACCTGGAGATAAGGATAAGACAGTAAGTGGTTCATTCTCATCTTTCCCTCTCCACCAAATCCTCAGTAAAATAATCATGTTTTTCCTTAAGACCTTGCAGACATGAAACTATTCCTTGAATTTGTTAAAGGAAAGTACTGGGTTCTCCTTCAAATTGGTTTTGCTGCAGGAACAATGACTGTTCAAGAGTTACTATATTCTTACAACGTAAAGTTTCTGAATTGTTCATCACCACATTGCTAGTGGGAGTTCTGAGGAATGGGTAAGCCAACATGGAAAACATCCATCTGGATGCCATTTAGCAGGAAGAAGTAACAAACTAGGTTGTTTACCAGAAACAGTTGGAGAATATAAAAACAAAATAATGTTATTAACACAGTGCCATTTAAATAAATGTATAACATGCTCACAACAATAAAAATGCTATGAATTTTACAAGAGTACATAAAATTTAGAGTTTCATATTCAACATATTAGAATAGTGGCATAAGAGTGTATGGAAGTAATAGGATGGATGGATGGATGGGTGGATGGATGGATGGGATGGATAGATGGATGGAGAGATGGATAAATTTTAAAAATCAAACAAAAATGAAAGACTTTGAATGGGTCAATGATTATGGAATTGGGGAAAATGATTGACTCAACCTTCTTATACTAAACCACCTCACTCTTGCAAAACATTTCTGCAGCAACCCAGAAATTTATAGCAGCAGTAAAATCAGTCCTCTAGATTTTGCCTTGTTTAGGGACCTTGCAAAATTAATACAAATGGGTAGACCACTCCTAGTGAATTTGAGAGCTAGTTTCACAGATTTTTAAAAGTTAAAATACTATTTAAAAGCTAATCTGAAAAGGCTACATAATATATAGTTTCAAGCATATGACATTCTGGAAAAGGCAAAGCTATGGAAAGAGTAAAAATATCACTGGTTGCCCAGGTTCTGGGGATAGGTGGGTATGGGGAGGGAGAGATGAATAGGTAGAAAATGGAGGATTTTTTAGGGAAGTGAAACTATTCTGTATGACACTATAATAATGGATACGTGTCATTATACTGTTGTCAAAATTCATAAAACACAATATACCACATAACGTTCTACTATAAACTCTGAACTTTAGTAAATAATAATGTCTTGGTTGGTTCATTAATTGTAACAAATTGAACCACAGCCAAAACAAAAAAGAAAAAAAACAACAACAAAAAAACAGTATTTCAATGTAAGACATGATACAAGAGAACACAAGGCACAAGGACCAGAGAGCTACATCAAACTGAGGCTAAGATGACAATCATGCTGGGAGAAGTTGATATCATGTGCCTCCAAGCAGACCAGAACCAGGCTCTGAGCAGAACATGTTTTCTCTAAAGAAAAATGGGATAAGTCGGTGCACTGTTTATATAAACTAGAAGTGGTTATGCAAATGCTCTTACAGGGAAAAATGTGTCTATTATCCTTTGCATATTGCAAAATAATTTTAGCAACTGCAGGAGTCTAGGATAGAAGGGGATGAGGCATCCATTTTATTGATTTATTGATTGACTAAAATTTTCTGTGAATTTTCAAAGCCAGGAGAAGCACATCTCAAAGACTGAGGTAGAAGTGACTTAGCTCTTGCATTACAAACTATATCTCTTTAACTTTCCATTGCCTGGATCTCTTTCTCTTCCTTTATAAGGGGAACTAAAAGAGCTAATTGATATAGAGTTATTTGAAAGCAGTGTGAAAATATGTATGTGTATGTGTTGGTGGCAGCAAGGTGGAGGTGGAAATGGATCCTTCCATTAAGAAGAATATGATATGAACTACCTTGACAGCTGGTAAAGGAAGTGGATATAGGACAATGGTCCAAAGAATTATCCTGAAACCTTATCCAAGGTCACTAATTTCACCAGGGACTATCATAAAGCACACTCATGTTGCAATCCTTTCCTCAAGCTCTTTGACAGAGCAAAGTATGTGTGGGGTCATACGATGACTCTTGATAATTAGTCAAAGAGACAGAGCCATGTTTCAACACAACTCAGCAGGCTCTAAATTCAGCACAGAGCAAATGGCTTTTTCCAACTGACCCATATAGAAAGAAAGTCTAATGGAAAAAGGCTGAGGAAACAGAGTGATAATGTGGTAGAAAAAGGCAAGTGTTGAAGTCAAAATGATCTGGGCTCTAATACCAATTCAACCGCTTATTAGTTACATGGCCTTGGGACAGTTAGCAAACGTGATGTCTCAATTTCATCATCAGTAAAATGACAGTGGGAATATTTGCCTTTCAGAGTTGTTACAAGTACTCACAACAGTCAATATAAATCACAATATCTAGCACACAGTCAGTACTCAATGAAAATGGACATTATATTAACAGTTACAGTCAGCGTTTAAGAAAAGTGCTAATCTCCCAACAGCAGTTCTGTAAAAGAGATTACATAGAGTTTTCCAAAGTCCTCAAAAGGATAAGGATATCTAATATTATTATCCTTTTTTTTTGTCTTAAAATGCACAGAGTGGAAAGCAGCCTTCACGGTTATGGAGGAAAATCTCTTTCATAGTCTTGGTCACCCGTGGTCTGTGTGATCTCCATCACAACAGCAATAACAAAAGTGCCTCTTATTTGTTTAGTGCTTTACAAAAAAAACTGTCTCATTTTCTCTGACCCCCTAATTTTCCTGGCTCTCCAAAGCATGGTACTGAATGGCTGATATTGCTGCAGCTGGTGATTCAGCTCATCCCTGGGTCTTCATGCCTGTCTTGCTATGGGATATGTAATGCATTTTTCTGGGGAAACAAAGACGGAAACTGGCAGTCCTAATGAGTTTCCTACTCTAGGGCTGCTATTCCTCAGCTTAAGACGATGTGAGACCTGGCCTGGGAAGCAAACCACTATCTTGTTTTTATAGGGGTGGAGTGGCTCCTAATTGCGAATGAAATGACTTGCAGGAAGATGACTTTGGAACACACTCTGCAGGTCAGGGTCTCTGTCACTGGTGGGCCAATTGCTTCAACTGACAAAGCCTGCACATGTCTACAGAAACCCTAGTCTGTTCTATCATGTTTGGAGAGGCTGTCAGTGGGCTCAGAGGCAAGGGAGTTGGGTCTGTAGCCACTTCCTTATTTCTAGAATTGGGAAACCAAGTTTGGACTTCCCCACTGACTCTCCTGCTTGCAATAAATGCTATATGCCTAGTCTTTATGGCTGTATATGTTTCTGTTAATGGAAGTAGATCACTCAATAGGATCCAGGGGAGTTATTTTCACAGTCTCTGCGGAAGTATTCATATGACCACAGCTGTGGATGTATCTGAACAAGAAGAAAGGAGTCATCTAGCAGGAGGCAAGGACATGACCTCTGCCAAAAGTCTCTTTCTCTAAGTTATTAATTTTTTTATTGCAGTTGTACTCCCAGAGTTCTTAACCTCATGTTTTAAAACCTCTGAGTTCTTCCATTTCTCTAATCAATATAAAATGAGTAAGGAATTACATACTTTGAGTATCTTGGTGACAAGATCTAGCAGGATCTCAATTTATACTTACAACAACTTTCTGGGAACGATAGTACTATTACAGCCACTCTACAGATAAAAGCATGTAAAACTAGAGAGACTTGGGAACTCACCCAAGGTTACCTAGCTGGTAAGTGACAGATTCAGAAGCTGAATTGAGATTTATCAGACTCCAAAGCTTATATCTCTAATTAATAAGCTGCAATTACTCAATACTTCTCATTTTTAAAGTACATGATTTTGAAAGTGTAGGATTATTATTTAAGCCTTCTACCTGTCCTGGAAGGTAGGCAAGACAGACACTGTTATCTTAATTTTACAGCAGAGGGTAGGAGGTTTAGGTGGGTCAATGACACGGCCTAGGCCACCAGGTAGCAACTGGCAGTGAATAGAATATGGACTCTCAGTTAAACAGACCTGGATCTGGGGCTGCCTCTGATGTTGTATTCAGCCAGAGATATCATCTATATTCTCAGCGTTCTCATCTGCAAAGTGGAGCTAATAACACCTCCCTTATAGAAAGGTTTGTGTGTCTGTGTGTGTGAGAAACAGATAGTTTAGGGGCAATTGAACATAGTGGTTAAAAGTGAGCACTGTGGAGTCATACTGTCTATTTTAAATGGTTCTGTGAATTTGAGAAAGTCATTTAATCTAAGTTTTTGTAAAAATGGTATAATAATAGTACTTAATCTGTGGCATCCTTGGGAGGTATAAATGAAGTAACTTATGCAAAAAATTAGTAAGGAGCAAGGGCTCAAAAAATATTAGCTGTTATTATTATTATTACTCGTAAAGCCACTTACAACATGTCTCATAGGTGATAGGCAATCAACAAATGCTAACACTCTCCACCATTTCCTGCTTCCCTGATTTAGAATGTGCACGTCAGGAGAATATCCTCCTTGGCTCAGGAGAGACCTCCCTGCCCTTCTGACTTTCACCTGTTTGAACATGGGCCTTTGGGAACCAAGTAAATGAAGGTGAGAGATGCCATTTTCAAATTTAATAAACCCACAGCCACTCACAGTGCATCTCTCATTCCCACTGGCAGGTTATAGGCAGTCTTTTCTCAATTACTTGTGGCTAATTTTAATCCAAGGCCAGTTTTGTTTTATTTTTTTTTCTTTTCACTTTGCTCTGCACATTCACTTGTGGCCTCCTCCTGAGTCCTGAATGGGATCTGCTCAGAGAATGTAAGCCCATATTAATATCCTGAGCAAAACATAATTAGAAAGCTAAATCTGCGGCCACAAGACTAGTGTAATGCTTTCCAAAGCTATATAGTGAGTGTGGGGAATGCTGGGCTTTAGGCTTTTTAAAAGATATTTTCATTTGCTTTGAATTATTCATATCACCTTTATCAGTTTAGAAAATCAAGAAGGTGGGACATCTGTCTTGACTCCAGTGCAGAGGTTGGCAATGTAACGCTGGCAGCCCAGCCCAGCCCAGCCCAGCCTATGGCCTGTTTTTGTATGTCAAGTGTTATTAAAATATACCCATGCTCATTTATTTAGATATTATGTACGCTTGCTCTCGAGCTACAGTGGCAGAGCTGAGTAGTTGCGACAGAGACCAGATGGCCCATGGAGCTGAAAATATTTACTCTCTTCCCTGTTACGGAAAAAGTTCGATAATCCCTGTTCTGGTTAGCCTTTAGAGCAGACCAAGAGGGGTTCTTTTCTCACTTAACCCTGGTAGCTACCACCTACTCCTAAGACCAGCAGGTGGCCAGGGCTTCACAGAAACGGATGCTTGGCTTGTGGAATAACCTAGCAGGTGACGATAACACCTATGACATCAGGGCTCCACAGGGCCTTCCTGTATCACCCTGTGCTCGTTGCTTCCATGGGATAGGAGCCCAGGGAAGACCTACTGGATCCTGCAGGGTCTGGAGGTTGCCTTAGAGCCGATCTGATTCTCGTGACAGGAAAGCTGCTATGTGGTTGGGATAATCTCCCTGCTGAATGTAGCCTGAGTTTCATAACTCACAGCCTGTGTGGCCTGAGTTTTACAAATGTACTTGGGGGTTCACTTTACATCAACTGTAAACAACAAAGATGGAGGTTGTTTGACAATTATTAGTGTGCCTAAGAATTCCCTGGAGTACCTGGGAATAATGCAGGTTCCTGAATACACCAAAAGACTACCAGTTGAATAAGTAGGGTAAGGCCCAGGAAACTCTGTTTTGTTTTTATGGTTATATTTTTTCATTTAAAAAGTATGCTGGTTTCTGTTGTTGCTGTTGTTGTTGTTGTTGTTTCCTGAGGATAGTGATCCTGCAAGCTGCCAGCTGCCTCTTTCCCTTCTGGTAGGCTTACATGACAAGCATCCTTCCTGTGTGATGTGGACGTGTAATGCCGGCCCCATTGAAATCACTGGGTGGGGAGGGTCACACAAAGCCACATGTATGCAAGCAAGTTACAAACTCTACAGTTCATGCACACACAAGGGGTTGTGATGATGGTATGTCAATCACAAAGGGCTGCATTCCAGATTCACATCATCCTTGGTGGTGTGATCATGTCCTTCAAGTCAAGTCTTGACAAAATAGGCTACCTGTTCAATTTTCCTTCATGCTCCAGCAATTCAAAGCATTGTCTCTGCAGGAGATACCTGGTAAAATAACTGACCACTGGGCATTTCCACTTTGGAGTCCTCCTTGTACCCCTACACTCAATGTGCCCCAAACCCATCATGAAATTGGCTCCTTTCCCTCCTTATTTTCTTGTTTCTCTTGTGATTGGATGTTATTTTGTGATAAGGATGTATCTCCCTTCCCTTCTCTGTATTTTTCTTTTTTTCCCCCCTCCGTCATATTTTGTTCTTGCTACAGGGAAGAAAAGCAGAAATTTGGGTCTTTAGCTGTGGGAAAGGGAAGACTATTTTATGTAGGGTGTCCAAGGAAGGGTCTCCTAAGTGGGGAACTTTGAAGGATAAATCTGGAGAGCAGGAGAATGAGTCATGAATATATGAAGAACAAGGTGCTCCAAGCCAAAGAGAAGGGAGGTGCCCAGACCCTGAAGTGGAGCCTGCATCTCGTATTTTTGGGAAGAGAAAGGAGGTCAATGTGGCTGAGTAAAATGAGGACGGAGAAATGTGGTGGGTGATGGGGTCTCAGAGGCCAAATTCCATATAGCCTCAAAGCCGTGGTCAGGACTGTGGCTTTTATTTAGAGTGATTCAGGAACTGAAACTTACATTTTGAAAAGATCATTCTGGCTTTGTGTTTAGAATCAGAACCACCTTTGTAAAGATCTCCCCCTTGCTGTGTAGAGACAAAGGCAGAAGTCGACAGTCCAGTTACGAGACTCGTTTACAGCCCGTCAAGAGAGAACTTGCTTGGACCTGGGGCAGATGTGCAGGAGGTGAGGATGGTGGGATTATGGCAAAGTACTGGATATATTTTGAAGGGAGAGTCAGCTTTGAATGATGGGTTAGTCGGGTTAGATGTATGAAAGAAAGAGAACAAGATTCAGAACATGACAATTTCAAGATGGTGACATCTTAGGAGGGGATAAGCTTGAAGGTGGGCTTTGTTTAAGCCATGTGGATGTGTGTTAACATTCACATGGAGATAGTGAGGAGGCAATTCAACAAATTAGTCTGGAGTTCAGAGGAAAGATCCACACTAAAGTCAAGAGCATACTCCACAGTATTCAGATCATACTTGGCAGCCTAAGATTGGATGAATGTGCTAAGGGAATGGACGTGGACAGAGAAGAGTGAACTGGACAACTCCTGTGTAAGAAGTTGGACAGAAATAAGAAATTAACATAGGAAACTGGGTAGGGGATGGCTTGTTAGAGGTGAGTCCTATAAGCAAAGAAAATGGTTCAAGAAAAATAATTCAACAATGTAAAATGCTATTGATAGGTCAAATGAAGGTTAAGAAGGGGACATTGGCTGTCATGTTTGACCTTGACAATAATTGTTTCAGTGTAAGTGTGGAAACAAAAGCAGGATTGGAAAGGGCTCAAGAGAGGATGAGAGGAGAGGATTGAGAGGCACCAAGCACAGACAACTCAAGAGTAGTTTGCTGGAAAGGGTACAGAAAAATGGGACAGTAGCTAGAGAGAAACACAGTATCAAAAAGATTTTCTCTGGGAAAACATTACTATATGTTGATGAAAATTATCTGGTTGGGAGGAAAATAACTGCAATGCTAGAGATGGAGTAGAAATCGCTGAAGCAAATACCTTGAAGAGGTGGGAGGGGTGAGTTCTAGAGCACACTGAAAGGAACAGAGGGAAGCCATTCCTTCAGAACCGAGAAATTGAACCTTCTGGATTTGGGCAGG
This sequence comes from Colobus angolensis palliatus, assembly GCF_000951035.1. Lineage (NCBI taxonomy): Eukaryota > Metazoa > Chordata > Mammalia > Primates > Cercopithecidae > Colobus > Colobus angolensis. Next base: position 8,006,462 of record NW_012117043.1, on the reverse strand, counting down.
AGCTGCCCATTTCTCTGTAGTCCCACATTTTTTTTTTTTTTTCAGACAGAATCTTGCTCTATCGCCCAGGCTGCAGTGCAATGGCCCAATTTCAGCTCACTGCAACCTCTGCCTCTCAGGTTCAAGTGATTCTCCTACCTCAGCCTCCCAAGTAGCTGGAATTACAGGCACCTGCCACCATGCCCGGCTAATTTTGTATTTTTAGTAGAGATGGGGTTTCACTGTGTTGATCAGGCTGGTCTCAAACTCCTAACCTCAACTGATATCCACCCACCTCAGCCTTCCAAAGTGCTGGGATTACAGGCATGAGCCACCACGCCCAGTCCCCTTGAACATTTTGAGAGCTGACAAAGTAGACCCCTGCAAGGAAGGCCAAGATACATTCCCCCACAGAACCACTCGATGCATGTGTAAGTCGACCATTTGTGATCTGTAAATGCATGCATCTCTCTGAGAAAACTTAGAGCTATGCCTGTTCAGGTTGGTTCTTCCTGTGTTTGCCTGTCTATGGCCACTGGCCCATCTTGGCTGTCCCACAGTCTCCACAGCCAGACACCAAGACACTTCCAGATGGGCTGAATCCTGCGAAGAGGACAGGACCAGGAAATCAGCAAAGGACATTTTAAAACTATCACTGGAATTCTTTGATCAGAGTTATGTAAGTTTGCAGCTTAGTTGACAATATGTGAATTGAAGAAAATACCTTTATTTCTTGCCTTTTCCTGACTCTGTAGAAAGGCTGTAGCAAGGTGTTCAGAACCACTCTTTCTATCAGAATGGGAAGTTCTTGCGTGTATAGCAGTGAAAGAGGGATCCTAACTTAGATGTTAGATACGCTCCCCTGTGAGCATTGGAGATGTAAACAGAAGAACCCAAGTTCACATAAAGGAAGGAACTGTGAATGAGGCAAGGAAAGGTGCTATCCAGAGGGTCTGAGGGATGCTATTAAATGGTGTTGTACCTGGGGACCCAAGGGTATCCCTCCCTCCAAACCTACACATTATCTATCTATATCTATAAGTTGTTATATAATCATTAGGAAGGGTTTGGTCCAAGCCTCAATGTAATAATCTGATAAGCTGGTTTGGGAAGCATGGACTAGGAATGGGAGTTCTTATTTCCCTAAGAATCAAATAATCTCAGCCTAAAGTAGACTATGAGGCCTGCTCTGTACAATCCCCCTTCTCCCAATTCCCCACAATACTGCCCCAATACAACCACATACTCTAGAGCTAACTTTAAATGTCAGTACCAGAGAATCCCAGAAGGTTTGATTCAAAAACCATTTATTCAGGCTTTACTATATACTAAGCACTCTTCTAAATGCTTAAAGCACCAGAGAGTTGGGTAAGATCCTTGTTTTCAAGGAGTTTACAGATTGGGATAGGGCGGGGACATATAGTAGACATATAAACAGATAAAGTGAGTGTCACATGGCAAGAGAGAGACTTACAGTCTCAAGGGGTTCTGGGAGCACAAAGAAGAGGTCCTAAGGCCAGGGTGTTGGGAGACTGAGGGACAGACATGTGGGGTACTTAGGAGGTTTCTAGATCCAGAGATGAATCTCCCAGACTGAGCAGACAAAGGAGAGTGTTGCTGGCAGGTAATTATGGGGATGTCACAGTCAGTTTGGTGTTCTTGGAGCAGAAGCAGCAGCTAGGAAGAACCAGGATTAGGGCTGAAGACATCACCCTGGGCCATATTCCAGGGCAGTCCATGGGAAGAGCTTTATCTTTATCTCTTAGTATTTGTTTTCTATCTCTGCTATAACAAATTTACTATGAGCATAGGATTTAAACCACACAAATTTATTATCTTATTGATCTGTAAGTCATATGCTCAGCACAGGTCTCATGGGGCTAAACTCAAGCTCTAGGTAAGGATTTGTTTCCTTGCTCACTGGGGCTGTTGGCAGGATCCACTGCCTTGCAGTTCTAGGACAGAGGTCCCTGTTTTCTTGCTGGCTGTAAACTGACATCCCCTGCTTCTAGAGGCTGCCACGTTTCTTGACTTGTGGTTCCCTTTGTCCATCTTCAAAACAACTAATCACAGGTTGAATGCCTGTGAAGTCACGTTTCCATGAGCCATCTTCTGCTACTCTCTTCTATTCTTGTGATTAGACTGGGCTCACATAGATAATCCAGGATAATCTACCTATTTTAAGGTCGGCTGATGAGAAATCTCAATTCCATCTACAAACTTAATTATCCTTTTCCATGTAACCTAATATGTTCTTATGTTCTGGGGATTAGGACATCTTTAAGGAGCCATTACACTGCCAAGCACACTACACATAGTAGAGAACAATGGAAATATTTTAAGCAGGGTTATAGGGAGGATACATATAGGTATTGGTCAGGGAAGATTCCTCTGCTGGCAATGTAGACCATCTTGTTGGGAGAGATTACATTTTGAATGCCTATTATAATCATCAGATGAGATATAAGATAGGTCTATATTAATGCAGTGACAGCTGAATGCAATAGTGTGTTTAGCAAGACCCACTGACTGGATAGATGTAGGGAAGGGAGGGCTATAGGAGAAAGAAATTAGAGCATGATAGCTCTAGGCAGGCTGGGAGCTGGCGATGAGAAGAGTTGTTCCATGCAGACAGAATTTGGGAGTGTTACCAATAGCAGCCTGACACAGGTCTGTCATGCCTATTACAGAGTTGATAGGAACAAGGCAGGGCCTGGGTTGAAGAACATAAGATACTTCTCAATTTATCAAAATAGAGACTTGGATTTAAGGGAATGAAATAAAAGGTGGCAAAAGATTAAGCATAAGAATGAGGTAAGTCCCCGATAAAAGCACAAGGTTAGCCCTGGACCGGAAGCAAGATTGTCTTGACCCTTAGGAAGCTGACTACTAAGTCCTATCTCCTTAAAGAGCCTTCAGCAGCAGCAGTTTGACCTGGGAGGCTTGGATGGGGCTGAGTTTGTGGTCAAAGTCAGGTGGCTGCAGCTGTAGGAACTGGAGGGCCATGGGAGCAAAGTTCCAGTCTGTTAAACCTCCTGCTCTCAGTGAGGGTCACCCAGGGAAGATTTTGATGATTGCTTAGACCCCTTGCCTCCTGGCCTTCTGTGTGCTCCTGAAATCAAATCACCACTGTTTGGATTTGGGGAAGTTGTCTGACCTCCCTAATGGGTTGTAAGGAGATGCTTCATATGACTTCAGAAGACTTGATATTTGATGTTTAGTATTCAGTGAATTGGTCAGTTGTGCACCAGTGAATCCTGTCACTGGGTTGTCCAACCTTTCAAGGTATGCTAATCTGCCAGTATAGTTCAATTCGTTTATTCATACATTCATTTACTTAGCAGACATTTCTTGAGTACCTCCTATGTACAAGGTATTACACTTTTATCATTAAAGGGCCAGTCCTAATACAGTTCTTTTTGTTGTTCAGATTAACCATATTATTAATTCCATGCAGGATCTGGAAAATTTATAAGCTCCTTTCTTATCAGGCTATCTAATGAACCTGATTTTTGTTCATGTAAGCTTTAAGAGGTTATTTTTAAAGTGTTGGACTTGGAGCCAAGAAACTCTGAATTTGATTATGAATTGGTAACTTCTTGCCAACTGAGAGCCTCAGTAAAAAATTATTTTAGCCTCAGCCATAGGTAAATCTAGGATGGGAAAACCCCCTTGTCAAATGGTTGTGAGGCACAAATGAAATATTGTTATTGTTATTATTTTCAAATCAAAGCAGCACACAGAATCTGATTTGAAGCTAAACCACACTAGGCTGATAGCCCAAGGCACTTTCCATTGCTCCTTACTTTGTTGGCTTCTTTGGCTTCAGCCTGTCTGCTATCATGTATAATAGGTTCCCATCAGGACACCGATACCAAATGGTCAATTCCAAGGAGAAGAGTGAGTATAGGAGTGAGGATGAGCATTCCTCATCTTGCACAATCCCAGAAGGAGGTGTCCTGGAGAGAATATTAGCAAAGGAGTCCAGAGCTTGAGACCTAGTGCTGACTTCACCTTGGGGAACTGAGCATCAATTTTCTAATCTGCACAATGAAAGACAATGCCTAATTCATGAGGTTGCCATGAGAAGGAAGTAAAATGATGTATGTCAAAATAATGAAATATACAATGTTTAGTAGCTATTGGACAAAGTAGGATTTGCTGGAGCTGCCAGTCCCTACCACTTCTCAGCTTCAAGTTTCAACATGGTATCACAGCATAAGGATTCATGAGAGTAGGTGCAATACACTACCTTCAACACATTGCAGCCATGTCTGTTTGTCCCCCAAGGATGTCTATAATATATTAACTTTGATATGTTCTTTACTTCTCTCAAAGTGGATGGTCCACTGATTTAAAATGCTGTGATATGCCTGTAATCCCAGCATTTTGGGAGGCTGAGGCAGGAGGATCACTTGAGGCCAGGAGTTCAACACTAGCCCAAGCAGCATAGTGAGACTCGTCTCTACAAATTTTTAGAAATTGTTTACTCTGAAGAGTCCTTCCTTTGTTCCCTGTGTCCCTTTTTTGTGAGTGTCAACACTTTATTTTGGTGTAAACACAGGGATCTGGAAAATATATTGTATTTGATATTTTCTTGGTTCCTGAGCTAATCTGTTTAAATTTGAATACTTAAAGGGTAGGAGGGGGAAGGGAGAAATAGGGAGAGATTTGTTTAAGTTTACAAAAGTAAACTTATAGGAGGAATAAGCTCTAGAGTTCTATACAACTATAGGATGAATATAGATAATAATAGCATATTACATAGTTTCAAATAGCTAGAAGAATGAATGTTGTTGAATGTTCTCAAAAATAAATGATAAACATTTGAGATGGTAGATATGCTAATTACCCTGATCTAATCACTATATACGTACGCAACATCACTGTGTACCCTGTAAATATGTACAATGTTTGTCAATTAAAATTAAAAAAATTAAGCACTGATAAATGTATAGGTAATAAGACAGGATTTTGGTGGAGGTGGCCATGTTAAACCTTGCGAAACTTGCAATATTCCCTGGGATAAAAAAGAAATTATTTGCCCTAAGAAGTTGAAGGGATGTTTTTGGATTGAGACTAACAATTATTCAAAAAAGTGAGGTTAACTTGACAGATTCCCATCTGCTGAACAGGGAGCCTACCCTTTTCTCACCTCCAGAGAAGTGATTTTTCATCAGAGGAGAAACCTGTCACACCTTTGGGCTGCCAAGCCATACATCTTCTTTCTACCAACTTACTAATAGTTTTTCTTGCCACCTTTCCTGATAATCCAGAGTAATTGTTATGAAATATGGGCTTGTTCTGTCTTTCCCAGCTGCGGCCTCTCTGTCCTCTGCAGGTCCTGGGCAGAGGCAGAGGCTCTGTGTTTGTCACTGGCTGTTCGTTAGGAGCACAGCAGATGCTGTTACTGAAAACGTGACATCCCGACGAAAGCGGAGGCGCCACAGAGCAGCCCTGAAATATGAGAGCCAATGGCCCCTCCTGCCCAAAACCTATCAGCAAGGGACCTCTGGTTTATTTAGAGCATTCTGTTTCTTGGGGAGACAGAAAGAAAATGACCCCTATTTAATCACAGGGATGAAAACATTCTTTCATACATGCTTTTACTTATTCCACAGAAATGTATCAAGCATCTGAAACTGCTCGGCAGAGTACTGGGTTAAGATTGATGAAAACGAGCAATTTGACATATACTTGCACATCTTATAGAAGTCATAATTAACTGAAAGGATATTTTCTCTGGGAAGAGTATCAGAAGAAGTTGGGCTGGGGGAATTCAGAAAGTGTGGCATTAAGTCTCCCCTGTTCCTTGTGAAGAATATGCTCAGATCAGTGGCTAGGGGATTTTGCCTGCCCAATACGAGCTCCTGCCAGATCTTGGAAAACCCTGAGAAAGACTTGCCAAGCTTCTTAGACTCCCTACATGGATCCTGAAATCTCAACATGGTTACCTTAATGGTTGCAAAAACTGCCTTTTGAGTCTCATGTCCATGATACATATCTGGGATGAGGGTCCAAGTTCTTGGTATGCACCTACATGCCATCTTGCTACATTGCCCACAAGTTCCACAACAGTGACTGGACACCATAGGTGCACAATTACCATGTAACTCTGCAATGATAGATGTCAGTGGACATGTGCAGTTAATTATCTACAAGGCCTAAGCGGTACCAATTATCTACAAGGCCTAAGCGGTACCAATGAATGCAAAGCCTCGAAAAGCACCTACAATTGCCACACACTGTGCTAATCACTGAAGATATAAAGTTGAAGACAATCCATGCCCCAGAAACTCAAATAAAAAAAGGTTTGTAACCTGTAATTGACCTTAAAAAGAGCAATATCCTTGGCAGATCTAGCCTGGTCTTAGTTCATGGATCCCCTGGCTAAACATGTACCTCAGTCTTGGCCGCTGGCTGCCCAGTAACTGAACATTGGCAAGTTAGGGTCTGATAGGATTACTTTCACAGTTGCTTGAACAATGATATCTGCATTCTAGCTAAAACCTAATAATTAAATTCCCAGTTTTATAGTTTAATATAGGGAGTGCATTGAGTCAAGTGACATAACACTAAATAAGTTTTGAGTTTCAGATGCCTATTTCTAAGCAAATGCCAGTATTAGAATTAATTAATCAACTAAAACTCATCAGACTCCTCCCTTGTGCCAGCCATTGGGCCAATAGCTTTATATGAATGATCTCTTTTAATTCACAAACCTTTGAAGTAAATACTGTCATTTCCTCACATTTTATAGATCAAAAACATGAGTTCCAAGGCAGAACTCAAGCCCAGGATGTGTGTGCCTTGGGCCTCCCACCCTAATTCTCAGGATAAAACATTTCCTCATGCAAGATTTATCTGGCTGTGTTACAGCTTTACTTGATGAATGCTGACACATTCTGGCAGGTTGTGGTACACGTACATAATGTATTCAGCAGAATAGTGAGGGCCAGGGTGGGAGACACAGATGGCAGGACACAAAGACAACATTAGCAAAGAAATATAAAAATAATGATCAGATATCACTTTGGGTCAATTTCTTCACCATCTTTCTTATACAATGCTATTGAATAGAATTTGAAATGCAAATCTCATTTCTTATCCTTGGGATGAACAAAGATAAGAGTTTTTAAATTTACAGAAAATAGTAGGAGAAATAAGATATAAAGTCAGAACTCTACTCAAAAATCTCAGTTGGTTAAACATGAGCCCATTTTTGCAGCTTTCTTACCTCTACAGGTGATATTTTTCTTTGTCTGGATCACCCATTTTACCCCTTCCTGCCTTTTTCCTCCAGGACAACTCCTTCTCATTTTTCAAGATTCAGCCTAAGGGTCACATCCTCCAAAAAGCCATTCCTAAGTCCTAGACTTAATCAAATGGCCCTCCTTTGTTTTCCCTCGTCCTCATAGGATTATAATTGTTTATGTGCTTTGCTGCATTGCACATGGGGCTATGAACTCCTTTAATATACAAACTGTTTTACTCCTGTTTATATACTTAACATGTAACAGAGTGGCAAATATCTAATAGGTGCTGAATGAATGAATACATTCTGACACTGACCAGGTAGGTTTGGTCTGCTTATAACCAGAGTAGTCTACAGGCTTAAACTCAGTCACCAGTCACTTCATTGTAGCACAACACACATTCACCCTCACAACTGGGAATGGAACTCATCATCGAACAGAAACTTAAACCTAGAAGGGACAACAAAGATAAGCTAGTTCAGTCTTTGCTTTATATAGATAAAGAAGCAGAAGCCAAGTGGAATGAAGAGCTTTCCCCAAGGCCTCCCAGATGGTCAGGGATAGAACTGGGAATGAAACCTAGGATTTTTGTCTGCTAAGCCAGAGGTCTTTGCACTTCACCAGAGTTCTCTCCCAGTGGAGGGTCCTTCCTAGACTGCCCTGTAAGGACAGCATGTCTCTCCCGATGGACACTAAAGAGATTCAAAAGGTGATCAATGAAAAGCAAATTTATTTTCTCACGTATTATTGAAAACAACTCACAAAGTCTCTGATCCCTCATAGTGCTCAACCACTGGTCCCGAAACATGCTTCAAAAACTCAGTTATTCCAGGGTATTGTTTATTTTTTGTCAAATAATTTTGTGCACAAAAGACATTTAAAAGGCCTTGCAGACAGCATGTTGTCTTTGAATGGACAGCCAAGGACATCTGCCATAAGGAAAATTCTCATTTCAGTCAGAACGCTGACTTCCAATAAATCTATTCAAAGGAATAAAGTGGCTGTTCTGCCTTTTGGTAAAATACACTCACAGCTCACAAAGTATTTTGTTGATAGAAATGTCAGCAAGCAGTGACAGAGAGCCAGGCAGCCTGAAGCCAGTGAAATGCAGCATAAGACCCACCAGTCACTAAGAATTTAAAACATTGTTTAGGTGGGCACTAGTAAGTCTAGTATGGTCTTCACAACACTTTGGTAGAGACAGTACTGGTGCATTGGAAAGAACAAGGGCTGTGAAGCGGAAAGATCTGTTTAAGTCCAGCTCCATCATGTATTAACTCTGTGGCCTCTGGCAAAAGGTTTCATCCTCTTAGTCCCATCCATCTGTTCAAGAAATATTTAATGAGTATCTATTTGGTGCAAGCTCTTTTCTAGGCAATGGATGGACAGCAGTTAAAAAAAAAAAAGAGAGAGAGAGAGAGAGAGAAAACTACTCTCATCAAGCTTACATATTTATAAAGGGAGACGTTTGAAGAAAAACAACACACACACAAGTAGAAAATGCATGTTATTCAGTGACTAGTATTATGTAGAAAAATACAGTTGGAGAATAGAGAGTGCTAACAAAAAAACAATTTATTTTATTTTATTTTATTTATTTTGAGATGAAGTTTTGCTCTTGTCGCCCAGGCTGGAGTGCAATGGCATGATCTCGGCTCACTGCAACCTCCGCCTCCCGGATTCAAGTAATTCTCCTGCCTCAGCCTTCCGAGTAGCTGAGATTACAGTGCTTGCCACCACACCCAGCTAATTTTTGTATTTTTAGTAGAGACGGGTTTTCACCATGTTGACCAGGCTGGTCTCGAATCCCTGACCTCAGGTGATCTACCCGCCTCCGCCTCCCAAAGTGCTGGGATTACAGGCGTGAGCCACCGCACGTGACTGAAGAAAGCAATTTTAAATAGGATGATTAGGGAAGGTATCACTGAGAAAGTAACACTGGAAAGAAGGTTGAAGGGGTAAAGAAATGAATCAGGTAGGTATATGGGAGTACAGTGCTCCAGGCAGATAGAAAGCAAGCTTATAAGCCTTGGAGGGGCAGGGGTCAGAGTGGAGCATGGTGTGTTCAAAGACCAGCAAAAAGTCTGTGTGTCTAGGGCACTTGAAGTGATGGGAGAGTAATAGGGAATGAGCCTCAAGAGATTTAAGAGGGGAAGCAGAGAGCTGGACCTTTTAGGGACTTAGAAACTATCGTGAAGACATTGGCAGTTGTTTCCTGAGTGAAATGGGAAGCTCCTGGAGAGTTTTGAGCAGAGGAGCAGAATGATCTGGCCTCAGGTTCTGTTTTGTTTTTTGTTGTTGTTTTTTTTTTTTTGTTTTCGTTTTTTGTTTTTTGTTTTTGAGACGGAGTCTCACTGTGTCACCCAGGCTGGAGTGTGGTGGTGCGATCTCGGCCTCTGCTCACTGCAAGCTCCGCCTCCCGGGTTCAAAGTAGTTCTCCTGCCTCAGCCTCCCATGTAGCTGGGACTACAGGCGCATGCTGCTACGCCCGGCTAGTTTTTTTTGTATTTTACTAGAGACGGGTTTTCACCTTGTTACCCAGGCTGGTCGGGCAATCCGCCCACCTCAGCCTCCCAAAGTGCTGGGATTACAGGCGTGAACCACCGCGCCAGGTTTTAAAAGATCCCACTGTGTTGAGAATAGTCTGCAGGAGGGAAGTGATGGAAGCACATAGAACTGGCAAGAGGCTATTGAAATGATCCATGCAAGAGATCATGGTGGCTTGAACCAGGTAGGTAGCCATGGATAAAGTGAGAGGTGGCAAATTCTAAATATATTTAGAGACAGTGCCACCAGGATTTGTTGATAGACTGCATGTTGGGTCTGAGAGAAAAATAAGTCGAGGGAAAGGTAAGCTTTTGACCTGAGCGATTGGAAAGATGGATTTGTCATTAACTGAGATGAAGAAACCTGAGGGAGAAACAAGTTTGTTGAGAAAAACAGGTGTTTGGTTTTTGATAGCTCAATTTTGAGGTACCCAGTAAACATCTAAGAGGAAACACTAATTAGGCCATTGGGACCACCTTGTTGAAGACAGGGCTAGACTGTAGATTTAAATCTGCCTGTAAATGATTTTTAAAGCCATGAGAGATGAGGTCGCTCAGAGAAGAGCAGTCATGCAAGGACTAAGACCTCAGGTGCTCAGTGTTAAGAGGTGGATAATCAAAGTAGCTGCAGTTCATGCAGTGTTTACTAGGTGCCAGGCTCTGTTCTAAGTGCTTCCATATATTAATTCATTTACTATCTTCACGGCAACCCCATAAGGTAAGAACTTTTTATTATTCTTATTTGATAGATGAGACAACCAGGAGAAAGAGATTAAGTAACTTTCCTAAGATCATACACCTACTGACTTGCGCAGCCAGGATTTCAATGTAGGCTTTCTGCCTTTAGAGTTTGGGCTTTTGACTGCTTTCTGACACTCTTCTGTAACTGGAAGAGAGATGCTAGCAACAGAGGAGACTGAGAAAGGACAGCTGGTGAGGGAGAAGGAAAAACAGAGCAATGTGGGGTCCTGAGAGTCAACTGAAGAAAGCATTTCAAGGGGGAGCAGAGGGATCACCTGTGTCAAATGATGCTGTTAGGTCAAAAAAGATGAGGAGTGACAGTAGAATTCTGGAGGTCATCAATGACTTTCACAAACGCAGTTCAGTTGATGGGTGGCAGTAAAAGTCAGATTAGAGTAAGTTCAAGAGAGAAAGGAAATGTAAACAATGATCTTGACTATTCTTGAGAGAATTTTTGATGTAGAGGGGAATATCTGAATGGACAGAAGCTGGAGGTGAATGTGGCATCAGCTGAAGTTTTTATTTTTTTTTTAAGAGGAGAACAAATGGCATAAACCTGTTGAGAATTATCCAGTAGAGAAGGAAATATTGATAGGGAAATAAAGATTTAAGAATATTGCTGCAGTGATGTCCTTGAGTAGTCAGGAGGTGTCCTTAGATGAGGAAAGCAACAATTCATTGACAGTAAGTGGAGGAGGCAGAGTCTGCAGGCACAGATGCTAGCAGTTGGGCAAGTGTTGTCATGGAACTTTGTGAACATTCTCTTCTAACTGCTTCAGTTCCTATGCCTCAATTTCCTCATCCAAAAAATGGGAATTATAATATCTCCTATGGTGGTTGTGAGCATTGAATAAGACAACATATGTAAAATGCTGGTGTGATGCCTGATACAACTTATGAGCTCAAATTATAGGAATTCTTTCATCTTCCTCCTTATTGGTTATTATTATTAATTACCAGCATTTATTGAGCACTTACAATGTAGCAGACACTGGTACAAGTACTTGGTATACATTCCTCACAAAATGGCATTTCCATGTTCATGGGATTTTATTAAGGCTCTCTAAGCTCTTAGAAGGAACCAGTGTGTAACTTGGTTAATTGATTACCTTTTCAGTTTTCCCTTGGTATCTTAAGTTCATTTACAAATTCACAAATTGATTTTTAAAGCCATGAGCGATGATATATCCCTTCATGTCATCCCCATGAGAGAAGACTTGACCAGCAACTTATCTGGTTGAGGTTGCTAACATTTGCTCATTCACCCTGATCCATTGAGATAGTAGTGTCTGGGACATAGAAGCATACTTTCCATCTAACTTGCTTTGTGGGATTAGATAGGGCACAGTAGACTGGGCTAAGCTATTTGCCAACCCTGGAACCCTGGGTCTACTTTATGTTGGCTTCACTAGTAGAAAGCCCTTGAAACAGGGCAATAGGCGTTTTTCAAGGGTTGGGGTACAGGACAAGCTTTCTTCTTCTGTTTTGGGGGTAGTGGGAGGCAGGAGAGAAGTCAGTAAAGACCAGACCCTGAACATCCGTGTTCTCAATTGGGAAAAGAGAAGTTAGGATGAGAATGCCCTAGAGATCTGCTCACGCATTAACACTCTGTATTTTTTTTTTTTTTCATCACTTGAACACACTCTCTTTTAAGTTTTAAAGTGAACACAGATTTCTCTACTGAGGGTCCCCTTGTCAAAACCGGTCAGTCCTGAGAAACCCCCAGCCTTTCTTTTTTTTTTTTTTTTCTGAGACGGAGTCTCGCTCTGTCGCCCAGGCTGGAGTGCAGTGGCCGGATCTCAGCTCACTGCAAGCTCCGCCTCCCAGGTTCACACCATTCTCCTGCCTCAGCCTCCCGAGTAGCTGGGACTACAGGCACCCGCCACCTCGCCCCGCTAATTTTTTGTATTTTTTAGTAGAGACGGGGTTTCACCATGTTAGCCAGGATGGTCTCGGTCTCCTGACCTCGTGATCTGCCCGCCTCGGCCTCCCAAAGTGCTGGGATTACAGGCTTGAGCCACCGCGCCTGGCCAACCCCCAGCCTTTCTAAACAAAGAGCTTCCGTGAAAGTAGTTCCCCATTCTCTACTTATGAGGCTGTTTCTAAGGGAAAGCAGCAGAAGTCAGTATCTTCTTCGTACTGAGCATACTTAACCAATCCGTGGTTCTGTTTCCCACAACTGAGAATTGGATATCCCAGAATTCTTACATGCTTGAGACCTGGAATTTAGGGCTGCCCCAAATATGTATAAGTGTCATAACCTGTTTCCTCTGAGGAAGCAGTTAAGGTTCAAATGGACCATTGGAATGATCCTGGTATTTTATAATACAACTACAAGGACTTTCATTAAGAGACGAGGAGTCCCCAGAGTGAACTGCTGCAGAGTGGTGGATCTTGATATTTCTTATGGGGTGCCTACTATGTGATATGCACTGAAAGCAATTATTTATATATACTATCTCACTTACTTCTTGCAACCATCCTATGGGGTAAGTATTATTATCTCTAATGTGCAGATGAAGAAAGAGATTCAGAGGGGGCAAGGACTTTGCCCAAATTCACATAGCTAAGAAGTGATAGAATCCACATTTAAACCTAAGTCTACTTAAATTTCTGTAAGCCCTGGTCTATTTGAAAGCCTTTAACTAAATGATATTACCTCCTTATTGATTTCCACAATGTTGAACATGTCTGAGGGTTGCAGAATCCTTCTATGACACTATGCCTATATGGCTTTACCTGGAGCCATTCTGGATGCTGTAAGTTCATAAATAATGTCTCTTCAACTTGGTTAGGCTCACAGTGCCAATGTAGACAGATGATCTATGGCTTTGTATGGTATCATTGTTAGCTAATGTGTTACTTCATAGTCTTGGGTTGCCATCCCCTGGAGTGTTTTGATGCGATCAGTTGTCAGTTTCAGGTCTGTCGTTTCTCTCACCAGAAGCCCAGCCGGTGGAAGCTAACAGCCCCAAAGCCCTGCCTGTGTCAGGGGAGCTATCGAACACGGATAATGACATAAACGAGTCAGTGTTCATCTGGGGAATCTCAGACAAAGCAGCCCAGAGGAAAACCATCTCTGTCGATGAAGGTTTGTTTCATTTGCAACAGGAAAAGCAGCAGCAGCAGCAGCAGCGACTGGAGCCCGTGCACAGGCTGGGAAGAGGTAAAAGGAGGCTGAGGCTGCCGCATGTGAGTAGCATTTTATGATTTCTTTGCAGCTGGGAAAGGAATGCTGGGGACGGGGCTCAGCTGTGAGGTGGGCATATGTGTGTGGGTTGAGACTGGGAGCAATTAACAAGTGCATTTGAAATCTGTCCTCCTCTTCCAAAGGAGGGACAGGAGTGTGCCCACACGCACTTGCATTTTCTCTGCAGATCATAAAAAAAAATTCAGCAGGTGGGAAATATTTTCTCTTTTTTCTTCTTCTTCTTCTTCAGTCTTTAAAGTGGGCTGCATGGCAGAAAGACATCACTGTCCAGAAGAGCTTTCCCGGGTGAAAGAACTCCCTAGAGGGTTTCTTTTCTAAGTTTCTTTTGCAGATGTGTGGATCTCTATTTCTTTGCCATCAAGCTCCTTAATCTGGAGGGGTATTTACATCCCCCTAGCTGCAAAAAAATGAGGGTGACTTTTGTATCTCTTTTTCTCAGCTGGAGTTGCCTATAGTAAACAGCACCAAATCCAGTATGGTTTAACCTCTCAATTGTTAATGTTGAATGTGTTCAAAGAACACAGTCTGGGCACGGAAAAGCATGAGTTGCATTTTACCCATCCTCTCAGCCTGGGGAAAATAACGAGGTATTTCAGCATTGACACCTGTTTTGAACTATGGGAAAGTTTTTCCTTTTCCTTTCTTTTTTTTTTTTTTTTTTAATTAAGCCCTGACATTTGCTATCTGTGAACGCTGGATAGATTGAAGTTGAAAGGAGACGGGTAAGAATGATTTTGCTGTAAAACACTTTTGCGGTGAGCATCAGGTTGTCTTAGCATAGGAAAGTGCCGTATACCTTTAGGCAATGGTCGTTACGGATGCTAAATATTGTGCTGAGCAAAAGTGTATCTGGTCATAAAGTTGCCTATATCCTGGTTGTCTGAAGACACAGGATCCCCCTCCCTGCCCTGCTTCTTTCTTTGGAGGCTTTGATGTTCTTAGCATGTCGTGCTGAAGGTCTAGATATTTGGGAATCTGCAGTAAATGCACACTACTTCATCTCCAAGAGAGGCGGAAAGGGGGAAGAAGGAAGGAGCACGGAGGGGCACTCTGCTTATCCTTAGAGCTGGCTTTGAGCAGCAGCTCTGTGTAATGAGGGTTGAAGAGTCTGAGGCACTCTGCGCTGGAACTTGGCCAGGAGTGGCGTGGTCAGCCGGATGCTTGGATGCACAACTGAATACCATTATGCAGGATGGTCAGGGCCCCAGCTCCCAAGTTGCTATGGGACATACAATGAAATATGAACCAGGGGATGGGAACCGGGGAGAGAAAGGAACCATCTGTCTTCTACAAGAAATTCTTTCACTGAGGCAGTTCTCCCCATGCTTTCTCCCACCATGACACATGGGGGTAAACGGAGAAAGCTGTTCCAATCAGGTGATGAGTAGCAAGAGGGCTCAAGTGGTCCTCCAAGCTCAATGCTAGGGGCCAACACCATATCTGGACCCTTCCATGACACAGTGGTGTGCCTTGGCAGACAGGTTGAGAAGAGCTAATTTAAGCAACCCAGGAAAAGCCAACAAAATGGGGCAATGTGAATAATCTGATGCCTGCGACTCTTTATTTTTTCCTGTTACTATTAATGCATCGTAGAAATGTTACAGTGTTTTTAAAGGATCTTCTCCTAATCTGGCCCCTTTAACACCTCTGATTTTTCCCTGTGCCATCTCCCAATCTTTGTCCATGTATACGTTTTTGACATAGTCATAACCATGGTTTAGATATAGGTATTTGTTTTGCTTTATTCCCTAGTATTATTTCATAATACTTTCCCTTATTTCAGTACAACTTTCATACAGATTATCAACTGTGGTTAGATTGAATGAATTAATCCCTATATGGATATGCTGTAATCTGTTTAGCCATTGTTGGGTATAATTAAATTGCTTATAGTTTTTTTCATAATCGGAATGCCACTTGTGAATATTTCTGTGCCCAAAGAGTTTTTACTTCCTGGGGGGATGAATTCTCAACACTGACATTACTGAGATAAGAAAATATGAATTTTTTTATGGCTTTTCATGCCTGTTACCAGACTCTTCTCTGAAACATGTTTCTCTATTTTCCAAAATCATCAATAATATAGTCCAGATAAACACCAATTATCTAGAGCCTGATGCACATTAGAGTCTTTATTTTTTTCTCTCCCTAAATTAGGAGCTGTAAAATGGTACTGGCCCTCATTTTTAAAGCTTGCTTTGACTCCTAGTGAGCCAAGCATTCTTGTCCTCCCCAGGACAGGCCTGCAGCTTCCCAGGTGCCTTCACTCTGTCCATGACAGGCATGAGGAAATCAAGCTCAGCAGCCTCTCATTTCCATCCTGTAAAGGATGGACAAAGGAAAAGTAGATCTCCACCCTGTACCAGGGCACCTGAAAACCATGAGCCAGGGTTTACAGGAGGGGAAGCCAGCCTGGAATATTTCCAAGCCCTAGAGCTCAATCCTGGCAGATGGCTTGGGGGCTCTGTCTTCCTTCCCTCCCCTAACAGAGCCAGCATAGAGCTAAGCCCATTTCTTGGGTAGGATTTGAAGCTCATGTCTGGCAGAGTGGGTTTGGGGTTTGGGGGAAGGTGAAGACTAGCAAAGGTAATCGGGGGATAAAAAAGGAACATGTCTTGTGGTTTCCACTGTCCTGTAATGATCTCACAAGTGCATGTGCTTTAGTGATGGAAGCCAGACAGGGCATAAGGGTTTCCGAATGTCAACCTCTATCAAATCAGATTTCTAGAATACTTCTTTTTCAGTTTCTACCTGCTGTGAGGACAATTTTTTCAGGTTATCTTTTCTTTTATTTTCTCCTGCTTTGTGTCTTATCCATTTGGAGATTAATCTGTGCTTTCCTGACCTCCTAGGTAACTCACTTATAAATTGCTTCAGTGATAATCTCTTTTATTCATTCAATAATGATTTGTGCAAAGGCCAAGGGTACCCAGTGGCAACCACACAGCAGCTCAGCATGCATTTGCCCACTCTGACCTGCACAAGTGGGAAATAGCAGTGTCTTGGGAGCAAGACTTTCCTACCACATAGAAGCAGTTTTGATCAATATGATTTTTTTTAGAAGCTCTACTGATTTTCTCAGTCTGCAAGGGCTTATTAGAAGAAGGACTGCTTTATAAAACTGGGGAACTACTGGAAGCTGGACTCTGATCTGAGTGTGATTTCAAGTGGAAGTGGTGGGGCAGTGGTTCAGGAAGGAAAGGACATCCAGAATGAACAGGAGAAATGGTGTGTCCATGGCCTGTGAGAAAGAATAAAGCTTTTGTCCACTAAGGAGAGGGTAAGAGGCTTTTAAACAATAGTATTTAAGAAAGACATTAGGAGGACTTTCTAAATGATAACACTTCTCAATCTTTAGTGTATTATTGGTTTAAGGTCTAGCTTTTCTGCAAAATTATACTTCAGGAGAGCAAATGTGGTTTCAGCTTTATTCCCTGTATGCATTCCCATCTCTCACCTAATAATGACAGCTTCCACTTACCTAGAGCTTGCTGTGTGTGTTGGCCATGCTTTAAGTGTTCTATCTACATTGTTTCATGTCATCCTCACAACAACCCTCACAACAACAACAACCTCACAACAACCCTAATGGTGTGCACTATTATTATTTCCCTTTTAAAAATGAGAAACAAGGAAGTTATACCAGAGAGTAGATGGGGTCTCACATATGCCAGCCAGCAGATAAGAAGGCATGACAGAAGAGAGAAGGGTCTCATGCCACTTGAAAGTTGTAGGATCACAATTTGAGCCCAGCCTAGCTCCGGAGTCTGCATTCTTAATCACTGGACCATCAACCCTTTTAACATGGGATGAGGGAATGATCAAAAGTCTAAAAGAGGCTGGGTGCGGTAGCTCACGCCTGTAATCCCAGCACTTTGGGAGGCCAAGGCGGGCGGATCACAAGGTCAGGAGATCGAGACCATCCTGGTTAACATGGTGAAACCCCGTCTCTACTGAAAATACAGTAGTCCCAGCTACTTAGGAGGCTGAGGCAGGAGAATGGCAAGAACCTGGGAGGTGGAGCTTGCAGTGAGCCGATATCGTACCACTGCACTGGGCGACAGAGCGAGACTCCATCTCAAAAAAAAAAAAAAGAAGTTCTAAAAGAGCATTGAAACACTGTGCAGCTAAAATATACTAGTAATAATGATAATAACAGTAAAGATGACAACATCACAATAGTGACTAATGCTATTTATTATGTACTGGATACTTTTTATAGGGGCTTTGAACATAAATTTTTTTACTACTAATATTTGTGGGTACATAGTAGGTGTATATATCTGTGGGGTACATGAGATATCTTGATATAGGCATAAAATTTGTAATAATTACATCAGGACAAATGGGGCATCCATCACCTCATGCCTTTATCCTTTGTGTTACAAACAACCCAATTATGCTCTTTTAGTTATTTTTGAATGTACAATTAAATCATTATTGACTATAGTCACACTGCTGTGCTATCAAATACTTGGCCTTATTTAAACTTTCAAACTACTTTTTGTACTCATAACCAGCCCCACTTGTCACTCTCCCATACCACCTCACTACCCTTCCCAGCCTCTGGTAACTAGCCTTCCACTGTCTATCTCCATGAGTTCAACTGTTTTAATTTTTAGCACCCACAAGTGTAAGTGAGAACATACAGAGTTTGTCTTTCTGTGCCTGGCTCATTCCACTTAACATAACCACAACTTCAGTTCTCTCCATGACATTGCAAATGACAGGATCTCATTCCCTTTCAGGGCTAAATAGTCCTCCATTGTGTGTATGTACGACATTTTCTCTACCATTCATCTGTTGATGGACACTTAAGTTGCTTCTAAGTCTTGGCTATTGTGAACAGAGCTGCAAAACACACGGGAGTGCAGATATCTCAAATGTACTGATTTCTTTTCTTTGGGGTATATACCCAGCAGTGGGATTGCTGGATTTTATGGTAGCTCTATTTTGAGTTTTTTGAGGAAACTCCAAACTGTTCTTCACAGTGGTCGTACTCATTTACGTTCCCAGCGACAGTGCATGTAGGTTCCCTTTTCTCCACATCTTCACCAGCGTTTGATGTTGGTTTTTAATCAATTTCCTTAATTAATGAGAAAAAAATATTATTTTAAAATTTTTATTTCAATCGTTTTTGGAGTGCAAGTGGTTGAGTTCTATAGTGGTGAATTCTGAGATTTTAGTGCACCTGCCATCCAAGTAATATCCCTTGTACCTAACGGGTAGTTTTTTTCTCCCTAGTGACCCTTCTCCCTCTCCCTTCTGAGTCTCTAAAGTTCGTTATATCACTCTGTATGAAAAAGTAAAAAAAAAAAAAAAAAAGGTGTTGGCGTGGATGTGGGGAAAAGGGAATGCTTACCCGCTGCTGGTGGGAATGTAAATTAGTACAGCCACTATGGAAAACAGTATGGAGATTCCTTAAAGAGCTGAA
Source organism: Colobus angolensis palliatus (assembly GCF_000951035.1). NCBI lineage: Eukaryota > Metazoa > Chordata > Mammalia > Primates > Cercopithecidae > Colobus > Colobus angolensis. The sequence continues at coordinate 7,987,295 of NW_012117043.1, read as the reverse complement.
AGTAGATCTACCATTGGATCCAGCAACCCCACTGCTGGGTATGTACCCAAAGGAAAAGAATTCATGATAAGAAAATGACACTTCAACATGTGCATGAATTTTTATTTAATCCTCACAACATCTATGAAAAATAGCCACCATCCATATCTCTTATTTCACCAAGAAACTAACTCAGGTTTTGAGATGTTTTGCAACTTGTCCCAAGTCACAGAGCTAGTGAGTCTGACCCTGATGCCTATTACAGGCATGTCTCAGACATTGCAAGTTTGGTTTCAGACCACCAAAATAAAGTGGATATTGCAATAAAACAAAATTTACATGAATGTTTTGGTTTTCCAGTGCATATGAAAGTTATATTTAAACTATTCTGTAGTCTATTAAATGTACAATAGCATTATATCTAAAAAATCAATGCATATACCTGAATTTAAAAATACTTAGTTGCAGACTAAGCATAGTGGCTCACACCTGTAATCCTAGCACTTTGGGAGTCTGAGGCAGGCGGATCACTTGAGTCTAAGAGTCTGGGCAACAAAAAATACAAAAATTAGCCAGACTAATACAAGAATTAGTCCCAGCTACTCAGTAGGCTGAGGTGGGAGGATCACTTGAGCCTGGGAGGTCAAGACTGCAGTGAGGTGTGATCACACCACTGCACTCCAGCCTGGGTAACAGAGAAAGATTCTGTCTCAAAAACAATAAAAATAAAAATAAGTAAATACAAATAAAAAACTTAAATTGCTACAGAATACAAATGCTCATCTGAGCTTTCAGTGAGTCATAACATTTTTGTTCAATGTTGATGGCTGCTGACTGATCAGGGTGGTGGTTGCTGAAGGTTGAGGTGACTGTGGCAATTTCTTTTTTTTTCCTCTCTCTTATTTTCTTTGATTCAAGGGGCACATGTGGTTGCTTGTTACATGGATATATTGCATACTGGTGGGGATTGGGCTTCTAGTGTACCCATTACCCAAATAGTAAACATTCTATCTAATAGGTAGTTTTTCAACCCTTGCCCACCTCCAATTCTCCTCTCTTTTGGAGTCCTTAGTGGTGTTCATTATCTCCGTCTTTATGTCCATGTGTACCCATTGTTTAGCTCCCACTTATAAGTGTGAACGTATGGTATTTGGTTTTCTGTTTCTGAGTTAGTTAACTTAAGATAATGGCCTCCAGCTTCAATCATGTTATTGCAAAGGACATGATTTGATTCTGTTTTATGGTTGTGTATTATTCCATTATGTCTGTGTGTATGTGTGTCTGTGTGTGTGTATGCCTAATGTGGTATATGTGTGTATGTGGTATATACATATATATGTGTGTGTGGTATATATATGTATACATATATACACACACATATATACATATGTACACATATATATACGTATATATATACACACACATATATACATATGTACACATATATATACGTGTATATATATACACACACACACACACACACCACGTTTTCTTTATCCAGTCCATCACTGATGGACATGTACTCAGGTTTCATGACTTTGCTGTTGTGAATAATGCTGCAGTGAACATATGAGTACAGGTGTCTTTTTATATAATGATTTCTCTTTCTTTGGGTAGATGCTCAATAGTAAGATTGCTGGGTTGAATGGTAGTTCTATTTTTAGTTATTTGAGAAATCTCCGTACTGTTTTCCACAGAGGTTGAAATAATTTACATTCCCACCAACAATGTATAAGCATTCCCTTTTCTCCATATCTATATCAACATCTGTAGTTTTTTGACTTTTTAATAATAGCCTTTCTGACTAGCATAAGATATCTCACTGTGGTTTTAATTTGTGTTTCTCTGATAATTATTGATGTTGAACATTTTTTCATGTTTTTTATTCTTTTGTTGTTGTTGTTGCTTATATTTTCTCTTTGAAAAACATCTGTTCATGTTCTTTGCCCAGTTTTTAATGTTTTTCTCTTTTCTCGTTGAGTTGTTTGAGTTTCTTGTAGATTCTGGATATTAGTCCTTCGTCAGAAGCATAATTTGCAAATATTTTCTTCCATTCTGTTGGTTGGTTGTTTACTCTGTTGATTCTTTTCTTTTGCTGTGTAGAATCTTTTTATTTTATTTAAGTACCATACTGCTAAAAGTAATCTACAGATTAACACAATCTTTATCAAATTACTAATGTCATTTTTTACAGAATTAGAAAAAACAATTTTAAAGTTCATATGGAACCAAAAAAAGACCCTGAATAGCCAAAACAATTCTAAGTGTGAAATAAAAAAAGAAAAAGGCAAAGGGATCACATTGTCTGACTTCAAATTATACTACAAGGCTGCAGTGACTAAAACAATATGATTCTCATATAAAATACACACATAGATCAATGGGACAGAATAGAGAACCCAAATGTAAAGCCAAGTGCCTACAACCAACTGATCTGTGACAAAGTTGACAAAAATAAGCAATGGAGATAGGACAGTCTATTCAATAAGTGGTGCTGGGAAAACTGGCTAGACATATGCAGAAGAATGAAACTGGACTCCTATCCCTTACCATATATAAATAATTAACTCAAGATGAATTAAGACTTAAATGTAAGACCTGAAACTATAAAAATCCTAGAAGAAAACCTAGGAAAAACTTCTGGATATTCACCTAGGCAAAGAATTTATAATGAAGACTCCAAAAGCAAATGCAACAAAAATGAAAAAAGATAAATGGGCACTTTAAAAAAATAAGATAATGAAGTTTGCTGCATTGATTGACTCTTTCTTTCACAAAATATTTCTCTGTAGCATATTTTGTTTAATAGCATTTTTCCCACAGCAGAACTTCTGTCACAACTTGAATCAATTATCTCAAACCCTGCTACTGCTTTATCAACCCAAGTTTATGTAATATTCAAAATCCTTTGTTGTCATTTCAACAATGTTCACAGCATCTTCACTAGGAGTAAATTCCATCTGAAGTAAACACTTTCTTTGCTCATGCATAAGAAACAACTCCTCATCCACTCAAGATTTATCATGAGATTGCAGCAATTCAGTCACACCTTTAGGTTCCACTTCTAATTCTAGTTCTCTTGTTCTTTCCACCACATCTGCAGTTACTTCCTCCACTGAAGGCTTGGGTCCCTCAAAGTCAACCATGAGAGATGCAATCAGCTTCTTCAAAACTCCTGTTAATTAATTAACTCCTTTACCTTTCCCCGTGAATCACAAATGTTCTTAATGGCATCTAGAATGGGGAATCCTTTCCAGAAGGCTTTTGATTTACTTTGTCAAACTCCATCATAGGAATTATTATATACAGCATCTATAGACTTAAGAAGTATATTTCTTAAATAGCAAGACTTGAAGGCTGGGCACAGTGGCTCACGCCTATAATCCCAACACTTTGAGAGGCAGAGGTGGGCAGATCACTTGAGGTCAGAAGTTCGAGACCAGCCTGGCCAACATGGTCAAAACCAGTCTCTACTAAAAATACAAAAATTAGACAGGCTTCATGCCGCACACCTGCAGTCCCAGCTACTTGGAGGCTGAGGCAGAAGAACCACTTGAACCCAGGAGGCGGAGGTTGCAGTGAGCCGAGATTGTGCCACTGCACTCAGCCTGAGCAACAGAGTGAGACTCTGTCTGAAAAAAAAAAAATGTGTTGAAATAACTCCTTGATCCATGGGCTGCAGAATCGGTGCTATGTTAGTAGGCATGCAAACGACATTAATTTCCTTGTAGATCTCCATCGGAAATCATCTTCATCCCCATCAGAGCTCTTCAGTAACTAGATGCATTGTCAATGAGCAGTAATATTTTGAAATAAATCTGTTTTTCTGAGCAGTACTTTTCAAGAGTAGATTTACATTATTAGTACACCATGCTGTACACAGGTGTGCTGTCTGTCGTTCAGGCATTATTTTACATTATTTGTGTAGCACAAGAAAAGTAGATTTAGCGTAATTTTTAAAGGCCCTAGGGTTTTTGGAATGATAAATGAGCAATGGCTTCAACTTAAAGTCACCAGCTGCATTGGTCTCTAACAAGAAACTCTGTCTGTCCTTTGAAACTTTGAAGCCAGGCGTTGACTTCTCTCTAGATATAAAAGTCCTAGATGTTACCTTCTTCCAACAGAAAGCTGTTTCATCTGCATGGAAGATCTGTTGTTAAGTGTCGCCACCTTTATCAACGATCTTAGCTAGATCTTCTGGAAAAATTTCTGCAGCTTCTACATCAGCACTTGCTGCTTCACCTTGCACTTTTATGTTATGAAGGCAGCTTCTTTCCTTAAACCTCATGAACCAACCTCTGCTAGCTTCCAGCTTTTCTTTTTTACTTTAAGTTCCAGGATACATGTGCAGAATGCAGATTTGTTACATAAATATGTTTGTGCCATGGTGGTTCGCTGCACCTATTGACCCATCCTTTAAGTTCTCTCCCTTTTCCTCCTCTCCCCCAACAAGCCCTGCCGTGTGTTGTTCCGCTCCTTGTGTCCATGTGTTCTCATTGTTCAACTCCCACTTATAAGTGAAACAATGCAGTATTTGGTTCTCTATTCCTATGTTAGTTTGCTGCAGATGATGGCTTCCAGCTTCATCCACATCCCTGCAAAGAACATGATCTCATTCATTTTTATGGCTGTGTAGTATTCCATGGTGTATATGTACCACATTTTCTTTATCTAGTCTATCGTTAATGGGCATTTGGGTTGGTTCCATGACTTTACTATTGTAAATAGTGCTGCAATAAACATATGTGTGCATGTATCTTTATAGTAGAATGATTTATAATCCTTTGGGTATATACCCAGTAATGGGATTGCTGGGTCAAATGGTACTTCTGGTTCTAGATCCTTGAGGAATCATCATAGTATCTTCCACAATGGTTGAACTAATTTACATTCCCACCAACAGTGTAACAGAGTTCCTATTTCTCCACAGCCTCACCAGCATCTATTGTTTCTTGACTTTTTAATAATCTCCATTCACAAAACCACCATTGTGGTTTTGATTTGCATTTTTCTAATGATTGGTGATGTTGAGCTTTTTTTCATATGTTTGTTGGCCATGTAAATGTCTTCTTTGAGAAGTGTCTGTTCATATACTTTGTCCACTTTTTTTGGGGGGGGGTTGTTTTTTTCTTGTAAATTTGTTTAAGTTCCTTGTAAATTCTGGATATTAGACCTTTGTCAGATGGGCAGCTTGCAAAAATGTTCTCCCATTCCGTAGGTTGCCTATTTACTCTGATGCTTGTTTCTTTTGCTGTGCAGAAGCTGTTTACTTTAATTAGATCCCATTTGTCAATTTTGGCTTTTGATGCAATTGCTTTTGGTGTTTTTGTCATGAAGATTTTGCCTATGCCTATGTCCTGAATGGTATTGCCTAGGTTTTCTTCTAGGGCGTTTATGGTTTTGGGTTTTACATTTGAGTCTTTATTCCATCTTGAGTTAATTTTTGTATAAGGTGTAAGGAAGGGGTCCAGTTTCAGTTTTTGGCATATGGCTAGCCAGTTTTCCCAGCACCATTTATTGAATAGGAGATTCTTTCCCTATTGCTTGTTTTTGTCAGGTTTGTTAAAGATCACATGGTTGTAGATGTGTGGTTTTCTGAGGTCTCTATTTTGTTCCATTGTTCTATTTGTCTATTTTGGTACCAGTACCATGCTGTTTTGGTTACTGTAGCCTTGTAATATAGTTTGATGTCAGGTAGCATGATGCCGCCAGCTTTGTTCTTTTTGCTTAGAATTGTCTTGGATATACAGGTTCTTCTTTGATTTCATATGAAATTTAAAGTGTTTTTTCTAATTCTGTGAAGAATGTCAATGGTAGTTTGATGGGAATAGCATTGAATCTATAAATTACTTTGGGCAGTATGGCCATTTTCACGATACTGATTCTTCCTATCCATGAGGATGGAATGCTTTTCCATTTGTTTGTGTCCTCTGTTATTTCCTTGAGAAGTGGTTTGTAGTTCTTCTTGAAGAGGTCCTTCACATTCCTTGTTAGCTGTATTCCTAGGTATTTTATTCTTTTTGTAGCAATTGTGAATGGGAGTTGATTCATGATTTGGCTCTCTGCTTGTCTATTGTTGGTGTAAAGGAACGCTTATGATTTTTGCACATTGATTTTGTATCCAGAGACTTTGCTGAAGTTGATTCTCACTTTAAGGAGTTTTTGGGCTGAGATGATAAGATTTTCTAAATATAAAATCATGTCATCTGCAAACAGAGACAACTTGACTTCCTCTCTTCCTTTTTCAATATCCTTTATTTCTTTCTCTTGCCTGATTGTTTAATAGGAGTGGTGAGACAGGGGATCCTTTCCTTGTACTGGTTTTCAAAAGGAATGCTTCCAGCTTTTGCCCATTTGATATGATAGTGGCTGTGGGTTTGTCATAAATAGCTCTTATTATTTTGATATATTTTCCATCAGTACCTAGTTTATTGAGTGTTTTTAACGTGAAGGGATGTTGAATTTTGTCAAAAGCCTTTTCTACATCTGTTGAGATAATCATGTGGGTTTTGTCATTGGTTCGGTTTATGTGATGGATTATGTTTTTTGATTTATGTATGTTGAACCAGCTTTGCATCACAGGGATGAAGCCAACTTGATCATGGTGTATATTTCTTTGATGTGCTACTGGATTCAGTTTGTCAGTATTTTACTGAGGATTTTCACATCAATGTTCATCAGGGATATTGGCCTGAAGTTTTCTTTTTCAGTTGTGTCTTCTCCAGGTTTTGGTATCAGGATGATTCTGGCTTCATCATAAAATGAGTTAGGGAGGAGTCCCTCTTTTTCTACTGTTTGGAATAGTTTCAGAAGGAATGGTACCAGTTCCTCTTTGTACCTCTAGAAGGATTCGGCTGTGAAGTTGTCTGGTCCTGGGCTTTTTTTGTTGGTAAGCTATTAATTACTGCATTAGTTCCATAACTTGTTATTGGTCTATTCAGGGATTCAACTTCTTCCTAGTTTAGTCTTGGTAGGGTGTATGTGTCTAGGAATTTATGCATGTCTTTAGATTTTCTAGTTTATTTGCATAGAGGTATGTATAGTATTCTCTGATGGTAGTTTGTCTTTTTTTTTTTTTGAGATGGAGTTTTGCTCTTGTCACTCAGGCTGGAGTGCAGTGGCACAATATTGACTCACTGCAACCTCTGCCTCCCAGGTTCAAATGATTCTCCTGCCTCAGACTCCTGAGTAGCTGGGATTACATATGCCTGCCACCACCCCAGCTAATTTTTTGTATTTTTAGTAGAGACAGTGTTTCTCCATGCTGGGCAGAACTCCTGACCTCAGGTGATCTGCCCACCTTGGCCTCCCAAAGTGCTGGGATTACAGGCATGAGCCACGGCGCCCAGCCGGTAGTTTGTATTTCTGTGGGGTCAGTGGTAATATCCCCTTTATCATTTTTTTTATCGTGTGTATTTGATTCTTCTCTCTTTTCTTCTTTATTAGTCTAGCTAGCGATCTTTCTATTTTGTTAGATTTTTCCAAAAAAAAAAAAAACAGCTCCCGGATTTATGATTTTTGGAGGGGTTTTCATATCTCTGTCTCCTTCAAATCTGCTCTGATCTTAGTTATTTCGTGTCTTCTGCTAGCTTTTGGATTAGTTTGCTCTTACCTCTCTAGCTCTTAGAGATGTTAGGGTGTTGATTTGAGATCTTTCTAGTTTTCTGATGAGAGCATTTAGTGCCGTAAATTTCCCTCTTAACACTGCTTTACCTATGTCCCAGAGGTTCTGGTACATTGTCTCTTTATTCTCATTGGTTTCAAAGAGTTTCTTGATTTCTGCCTTAATTTCCTTATTTACCCAGGAGTCATTTAGGAGCATGTTGTTTAACTTCTATCTAGTTGTGTGGTTTTGAGTGAGATTCTTAATCTGGAGTTCTAATTTGATTGCAATGTGGCCTGAGAGACTGTTATGATTTCAGTTCCTTTGCATTTGCTGAGGAGTGTTTTATTTCCAATTATGTGGTCCATTTTAGAAAAAGTGCCATGTAGCACTAAGAAGAATGTATATTCTGTTGATTTGAGTGGAGAATTCCATAGATGTCCATTAGTTCCACTTGATCCAAAGTTGAGTTCGAGTCCTAAATATCCTTGCTAATTTTCTGTCTCATCGATCTGTCTAATATTGACAGTGGCATGTTAAAGTTTCCCATTATTATTGTGTAGGAGTCTAAGTCTCTTTGTAGGTCTCTAAAAACTTGTTTTATGACTCTGGGTGATCCTGTATTAGGTGCATATATATTTAGAATAGTTAGCCCTTCTTGTTGAATTGTTCCCTTTACCATTATGTAATGTCCTTCTTTGTCTTTTCTGATCTTGGTTGGTTCAAAGTCTTTTTTGTCAGAGACTAGGATTGTAATCTCTGCTTTTTTGTTTTTGTTTTTGTTTCCTTCCACTTGCTTGGGAAATTTTCCTCCATCCCTTTATTTTGAGCCTATGTGTGTTTTTGCACACATAGATGGGTCTCTTGAATACAGCCCACCAATGCATCTTGACTCTATCCAATTTGCCAGTGTGTGTCTTTTAATTGGGGCATTTAGCCCATTTACATTTAAGGTTAGTATTGTTTTGTGTGAATTTGGTCCTGTCATCATGATGCTATCTGGTTATTTTGCACACTAGTTGATGCAGTTTCTTCATAGTGTCATTGGTCTTATATGTCGGTGTGTTTTTGCAGTGGCGGGTACTGGTTTTTCCTTTCTATATTTAGTGCTTATTTCAGGAGCTCTTGCAAGGCAGACCTGATGGTAAAGAAATCCCTCAGCATTTGTTTGTCTGTAAAGGATTTTATTTCTCCTTCACTTATGAAGCTTAGATTGGCTGGATATGAAATTCTGGGTTGAAAATTCTCTTCTTTAAGAATGTTGAATATTGGCCCCCATTCTCTTCTGGCTTGTAGAGTTTCTGCTGAGAGATCTGCTGTTAGTCTGATGGGCTTCCCTTTGTAGGTAACCCAACTTTTCTCTTTGGCTGCCCTTAACATTTGTTCCTTCATTTCAACTTTGGTGAATCTGACAATTATGTGTCTTGGAGTTGCTCTTCTCAAGGAGTATCTTTGTGGCGTTCTCTGTATTTCCTGAATTGAATGCTGGCCTGCCTTGCTAGGTTGGGGAAGCTCTCCTGGATAATATCCTGCAGAGTGTTTTCCAACTTGGTTCCATTCTCCCCGTCACTTTCAGGCACACCAATCAAACGTAGATTTGGTCTTTTCACATAATTCCATCTTTCTTGGAGGCTCTGTTCATTTCTTTTTACTCTTTTTTCTCTACACTTCTCTTTTCACTTCATTTCATTCATTTGATCTTCAATCACTGATATACTTTCTTCCAGTTGATCAAGTCGGTTACCGAAGCTTGTGCATTTGTCACGTAGTTCTCGTGTCATGGTTTTCATCTCTATCAGTTCGTTTATGGACTTCTCTGCCTTGGTTATTCTAGTTATCCATTCTTCCATTCTTTTTTCAAGGTTTTTAGTTTCTTTGTGCTGGGTACGTAGTTCCTCCTTTAGCTCTGAGAAATTTGATCAACTGAAGCCTTCTCTCCACTCGTCAAAGTTATTCTCCATCCAGCTTTGTTCCGTTGCTGGTGATGAGCTGCGTTCCTTTGGAGGGGGAGATGCGCTCTGATTTTTTGAATTTCCAGCTTTTCTGTACTGCTTTTTCCCCATCTTTGTTGTTTTATCTGCCTTTGGTCTTTGATGATGGTGATGTACTGATGGGGTTTTGGTGTGGGTGTCCTTTCTGTTTGTTAGTTTTCCTTCTAACAGTCAGGACCCTCAGCTGCAGGTCTGTTGGAGTTTGCTTGAGGTCCACTCCAGACTCTGTTTACCTGGGTACAGCAGCGGAAGCTGCAGAAGATAGAATATTGCTGAACAGCAAGTGTTGCTGTCTGATTCTTGCTCTGGAAGCTTCATCTCAGAGGTATCCCTAGCCATGTGAGGTGTGAGGTGTCGGTCTGCACCTACTGGGGGATGTCTCCCAGTTAGGCTACTCAGGGCTCAGGGACCCACTTGAGCAGGCAGTCTGTCCATTCTCAGATCTCAACCTCCATGCTGGGAGAACCACTGCTCTCTTCAAAGCTGTCAGACAGGGACATTTACATCTGCAGAGATTTCTGCTGCTTTTCTTTTAGCTATGCCTTGTCCCCAGAGGTGGAGTCTACAGAGGCAGGCAGGCCTCCTTGAGCTGCGGTGGGCTCCACCCAGTTAGAGCTTCCCAGCAGCTTTGTTTACCTTACTTAAGCCTCAGCAGTGGTGGGCGCCCCTCCCCTAGCCTAGCTGCCGCCTTGCAGTTAGATCTCAGACTTCTGTGCTAGCAATGAGGGAGGCTCTGTGGGTCTGGGACCCTCCAGGCCAGGCATGGGATATAATCTGGTGTGCCATTTCCTAAGACCCTTGGTAAAGTGCAGTATTAGGGTGGAAGTTACCCGATTTTCCAGATGTTGTGTGTCTCAGTTTCCCTCAGCTAGGAAACGGAATTCTCTTCCCCCTTGTGCTTCCCAGGTGAGGTGATGCCTCACCCTGCTTCAGCTCTCGCTGGTCAGGCTGCACCCTCGGACCAGCATCAACTGTCCAACATGCCCCAGTGAGATAAACCCGGTACCTCAGTTGAAAATGCAGAAATCACCCATCTTCTGTGTCACTCATGCTGGGAGCTGGAGACTGGAGCTGTTCCTATTCGGTCATCTTGGGCGCCCCCCACATTATATCTCTATTGAACAGTGCTGCTCTGAACATTTCTGTCTTCCTTGATGCCTCCTTTATCTCATGGTCTCTCTTTCTCACTCAGATACATGAAGCCTCAACTACCCTTCGCCAGGTGTTAGTTTGGCCTCTCTCCTTCCCCTTCCCTAACACCTAAGCCAAGAATCTCAGCTCTGATCAACCACTAAGATTATAAGGATCTATGAAAGGCTGTCACATTTAGCTAAGTGTTTTTGCAATTAGACAAAACTGACATTTCTCAAGAGGAATTTTACCTTTTTTTCCTTAATACACAAGTAGAAGACCCAATAAATTGGGACTGAGAAAGAAAAGATTTTGAAGTAGTTTGATTTTTTAAAAAGTCAACAGCTTTACTCAGCTTACCAGCTGCAAGTAAATATTATTAACTACCATGCAGGGAAGAGTGCAAAAACCAACAAAGCATAAATTCAGAGCCGAGATCGACACCAGCTTCTCATTTCTGAATACAGTTCTCCTCGAAAGACCTGGGCATCTAGAGATGCAAGGCACTGGAATGTCATCAGTGTCTTTGGAATTTCTCGTCATTTCCAGAATAAAACCCCAAAGCCTTAGCCTAACATCTAAGGCCTTTCTGCTTTTCAGTTTCCTTTTCCACCACTCCCTGCAGACCTCTCTGTGTGAAGACAAGTATTCCTTATTACTGCCCAAATGTGCAGTGAACTCCTGGGCTTCCCAGCCTTCATACTTCTTTTACCTTGGCTTGGGAGACCCCATCTCACCTGTACGCATCTGGTGAAACCTTACCCATTCATCAGGACATAGTTCAAAGGTCACCCCTCTGTGAAGCATCCCTTGACGCCAGTATCCATCAGGGTCCCAGCAGGAAATAGATGTCACACTCCAGTGAGTGGTTAAAGGGACTTGAATGATGGAACTATTTACAGAAGTGTGGGCAGTGTTAAGAGAAATTGAGATGAAACAGTGAAGCAGCCTAAGGCTGCTGCTGGAAGCCGGAAGAAGGAAGGAGTTGCTAGGACATGGCCAGACTCATAAGAGTGCTCTAGGTAGACCAGTGACTTCAACTAGTGTGGCAGAAAAACAGATATCCCTCTTTCACCTTCTCATGTCTTGCTATTTTCTCCCACTGACTAAGCCATCTGAAAGGCAAATGGCATGAGTGCCCATAGAGCTCAGCAGCCCCAGGACACAGAGCAGGTGGAAGAAGGTAGTGGTAGATTCAGAGGGCAAGCAGAAACTGTCCAGCGCAATCCCACAAACTCTTTCTCCGGAAACACTCCCTTCTCAAGACTCCTTAGCAGCACCGTTTACACTGCAGGATAATATTTTTCATATTGTATTCATATTTTTCAATGAAATGCTTTTCCCCAACTACACATGAGACAAAGACAATGAGTTCTTTGAAGGTCACACTCCTTCCTCTCATTCATACACATATTTCTAACACCTGGCAAAATACCTGGTAAAGAGTAGGTATTAAATACATACAGAGTAAATGAGGTATTCCTTTATCACATATGTATTTCTAAAGCCCTCTTTGGAACCTGCGTAATGGATGTTGATTCTAGAATAGGAATTTCTCAATGAATTAGATATATAGAATTAATGTCCCTCTCCTATGAATCTCAGCAAGAGAGTTAAAATGATTCAAATGAATGATTATTAGTGCCTCATTATTCTGTAATTGGTGGCACATTAAGTCATGAGGAATTGAGGAAATTGAACTTAAGTGGAAGGAATTAGCAGTAATTTAGGCCAACCATGAAAAGAAGTGTTTGTGTGGGTACTCACGAAGAACAATATAGTTGTTTGAATAAAAATTGGGGAGCAGAAGTTTCATATATAATAAAACTTTTTCCTGGCCTGTTTAATTGGATTTTTCATATAAACCTATGTGGCAAGGAGAGAGAGACCAGAGGGTTTAATGCTTTGTATCTAAAGTGATGGAATGGAGTGTCTGGGGTACAGCGCAAAATGCCAGTTAGAGCAGTGAAAAGCAAAGGCTGACCTGAGACTGTACCTTGACCATGAAGAGTACATTTAAGGGAGAGGTTGACACAGGCATGAATATTCCAGGAACGAGGTTTTACTGCGACAACTGGGCATTCCTCCTAACCAAACCATTGAGCGAGGACACATCTCTGAAGTATGTTGGTGCATCTTCCTTTGCTCCCTCTACTAGGTCAATCTTTGACCTGGAGTTTAGAGGGTATGTTTGTTTCCTGGGGCTACCATAAGAAATTACCACAAATTGGGTGGTTTAGAAAACAGAAATTCATTCTCCCATGATCTAAAGGCCAGAACCCTGAAATGAAGGTGTTATTGGAAAGGGGTCTGGATCCAGACCCCAAGAGAGGGTTCTTGGATCTCCCGCAAGAAAGAATTCAGGGCGAGTCCATACAGTAAAGTGAAATCAAGTTTACTAGGAAAGTAAAGGAACAAAAGAATGGCTACTCCGTAGATAGAGCAGCCCCTAGGGTTGCTGGTTGGTCATTTTTATGGTTATTTCTTGATTATATGCTACATTAGGGGTAAAATATTCATACATCCCCTTTTGAGACCATATAGGGTAATTTCCTGACCTTGCCATGGCATTTGTAAACTGTCATGGTGCTGATAGGAGTGTAGTAGTGAGGACAACCAGAGATCACTCTCTTGCCCATCTTGGTTTTGGTGGGATTTTGCCAGCTTCTTTACTACAACCTGTTTTATCAGCAAGGTCTGTATGACCTGTATCTTGTGCCCACCTCCTATCTCATCCTGTGACTTAGAATGCCTTAACTTTCTGGGAATGCAGCCCACTAGGTCTCTGCCTCATTTTACCTCACCCCTACTCAAGATGAGTTGCCCTGGTTCAAACGCCTCTGACAAAGGTGTCCGGTAAGGACTGCCCTTCCTCTAGGGGAGAAGACTCTAGAGGAGAATTGTTCTTTGCCTCTTCCAGCTTCTGGTGGCTCCAGGAGTTCCTTGGCATGGGGCTGTGTGACTCCAGACTCTGTCACCTTCTTTATATGGCCCTTTGCCCTATGTGTCTCCTCATGCCTGTGTCAAATGTTCCACTCTTTTTTGTTATAAGGACACCGGTTATTGGATTTAAGGCCCATCCTAAATTCAGAATAATCTAATCTGGAGATCCTTAATTATATCTTTAAAGACTGTTCCCAAATACGTTCATATTCACGAGTACTAGGGGCTAAGAAATGAATATACCTTTTTGGGGTGGCTGTGTACCCCCACTATAGAGGTTTATGATTGTTCTCTTAACCTGCCACCTCTCCAAAGCCAAACCTTCCTTTTGAGTCCATGTTGTTCTGTTGGTAATTTCCATTTTCTCTTTTGTATTTTTCTTTTTTGAGATATACTCTCACTCTCACCAGGCCGGAGTGCAGTCTCAAAATCTCGGCTCGCTGCAACCTCCACCTCTGGTATTCAAGCGATTCTCCTGCCCCAGCCTACCAAGTAGCTGGGACTACAGGTGTGCACTACCATGCCCATGCCCAGCTGTTTTTTTTTGCATTTTAAGTAGAGACGGAATTTCACCGTGTTGGCCAGGATGGTCCCAGTGTCCTGATCTCGTGATCTACCCGCCTCAGCCTCCCGAAGTGCTGGAATTACAGGTGTGAGCCACTGTGCCTGGCCTCTTTTGTATTTTTAACGTTTTTGACTTGATCCTTCCCTTCATCCAACAAGTATGCTCTGACCTTAAACAAACAAGCTTCTCTCTAACTGATTCTACTTTTGACATAGAAACTCCTTTCTGGCCGGGCGCCGTGGCTCACGCCTGTAATTCCAGCACTTTGGGAGGCTGAGGCAGGCGGATCACGAGGTCAGGAGATCGAGACCATCCTGGCTAACATGGTGAAACTCCGTCTCTACTAAAAATACAAAAAAATTAGCCGGGCGTGGTGGCGGGCACCTGTAGCCCCAGCTACTGGGGAGGCTGAGGCAGGAGAATGGCATGAACCCGGGAGGTGGATCTTGCAGTGAGCCGAGATCGCACCACTGCACTCCAGCCTGGGCAACAGAGTGAGACTCCATCTCAAAAAAAAAAGAAACTCCTTTCTAACACCACCAACACCTCACAAAAGCCTCCTCCTCCACAACCGTTCCAAGGAAGGATCCCTTCTCTCTTTCATTTTGCACCCATTTCTGGGCTGAGTTTTGCTCTCATTGCAAAAACTGCCTTTTTGAATTTACTAGGAAAGTTCAGGTTGCTCAACCCCTACTTAACCCCATAAACTTTGGTTCTCTTTGGTCCCTGTGATTCCTTCTGCAATGACTCTTCCTGTTTGAAGTTTCTTTCTGACCTTGGAGTATAAAGTTAGGGTTTACAGGGGCTCTCCAGCTAAAAGAAAAACTTCCTCAATAATATTCTGCCTAGATACTGATGGATTGTTTTCCAAACTTAACATTTGTTGTATTCCTTCCTTTCCACATCAACTGGGGTTGACTTTTCTTTGAGAATCAACCTAATGCAAAAATAACTTCCAACTGCCTGTGAAGTGGACAAAAGGTGGCTTCTTGTTTTATATATAGATATAGATATATAGATACATAGGTATAGATATAGATATCTATTACAACAAAAACACTATATCCATCTCCCAATGTAACTTTGCACCTGTTCAATAGGTTTGAGCCATCCTAGTCTAATCTACTCACCACCTGGCCTCGGAAAGGCAACCAAGACAAGGACATGTCCCAGTGCTTTGCAATTTCATAAGAAATGGATTTAGACTCTAACCACAGTGACTTTCACCACCGTTCATAGGCAGAGTTTTGGAGTTTCTGCAAAACAAGGCACTTACCATTCACAGTGGCCCCTAGCCATTTGCTAATTGGTCATTTTGAGTGCATGTTGCTGGGCCCTCCAGGCACAGCAAGAGACCAGGGATTTGTGAATTCTACTATTGTTCAGACTCCAGACAGCAGCAGCGGCATCTGTGATTGGTTGCCACTCCCTTGCAATCTCAGTTTTAGTCATTTTCTTAGAAAAGCATCCATATCATTAAGATTTTTGAGGCGATTGGGATAAATCTGTATACAGTATTCTGCTGTAAAATTTTAGCTCTCTCTGTGTTGGTAGTTATATCTCTTCTTATTCCTAATATTAATCAATTGTGTTTTCACTTTCTTTTTATCTTTTTATTAATCTGTTCAGTAAATTGGCTTCTGGCTTACTGATAAATTTTACTTAACTGTCTTTCATTCATTTCCTTTTTTAACTTTTACTGATATGTAGTGTACATATAAAAGGGTACACATAGTATAGCTCAATGGATTTCCACAAAGTAAATACACTTGATTACACAAGTACAATCAACACTAGATCAAGAAACAAAATAGTACTGCCACAGCTCAGTTAATGGTTCCTATTGCATGTTCAATAAGTCTCCATACCAGGAAACTTCCCAGAACCCCCGTTCATGAGCTCTTCTAATGCTGCCTCCCAAAGGTAGCATTATCTTCCCTTTTAACAGCATAAATTCATTTTGTCTGTCTCTTTTCCTGCTTTATATACAATGTACTTATATGAAACGTGTGTACTCTTGTGTCTGATGTTGCTCATCCTTGTAGCAGGCTTCTCTTCGGTAACTCACTTTGAGTGTTTTCAGAATTGGAGACAGTGAATGCAAGTCACCTAGCACAGGCACTGGCCTGTAACCGAGGTGTGTAAGTCTCGCAGAATATCCTGAGAAATTCCCAAATGTATCCTGGCCAGAACCAAGACCAGAAGACCCATATTAGAAAGCAGGATTTTGGTACCTCCTTTCTAACTGCCTGCTGAGATAAGTAAGGTTTTATTATTCTCTTAGCATCCTAACATTTTATTATGAAAATTTTCAATCACATGGAAACATTGACTTTTACAGTGAATACTCATATGTCTACCACCTGGGTTCTACAATTAGCATGTTACTTTTAGTGCTTTATTCCATATTTATGTCTGTTCATTTGTCAGTTCATCTTTATTTTTTGTGCATTTCAAAGGAAGCAGCAGACTTTTAGTAGTGTTTTTCTTTAAAAAAATATAACTCATAGAACACAAAATTAGCCACTTTAATGTTAATAATTCAGTGGTATTTAGTACATTCATAATGTTGTACAACCACCACCTATGTATAGTTCTGAAACATTTTCTTTACTCCAAAATAAAGCTTCTTACCAATTAAGCAGTTACTCCTCATTCTGTCTTCCCTTCAGTCCCCGGTGACTACCAATTGGATTTCTGTTTCTATTGATTTACCTATTTTGGATATTTTATGTGAACAGAATCATACAATATATAGCTTTGTGTCTGACATCTTTCACTTAGCATAATGTTTGAAAGTTTTATCTACTTCTAGCACATATCAGTACTCCATTACTTTTATGGCTGAATGAGATCATTGTATACAAATATCATGAATTGTATATCTATCCATTGATGAGTATTTGGGTTGTTTTCACCTTTGGGAGATTGTGTTATTTGAGAGTTTGTGTATGAGGATTTGTTTCAGAGGTTGTTTTCAATTCATTTGGGTATATACCTAGGAATAGAATTTCTGGGTCATATGGTAATTCTGTGTTTCACTTTTTGAGGAACTGTCAAACTATTTCCCTGGTAGGAGGTTTTTGAACCCTGGGAAATCACTTGCTCAATCTGGATCATTCTCTTGTTCAGTTTTTCTCTTGAGTAGCTTCCTCTCTGGATAAAATATGCAGGGATTTTAGTGGCATGTGAGAAGAGGGATTGATTAGACAGGCTACAGTTTCCTCTCATCTCCTGTAGGCATGTCAACTCACCTGGCATTAGAGCGACCCAGTGGATATAACCTGCAGGGACACCCACAGCTCAGTTAGTGGTTCCTGTTGAATGATCAATGAGTCTCCATTCCAGGAAACTGCCACATAGAGCGAGACCCCTCTGACACTGCATGAGCCCTTGATGGCTGAAGCAGCACCAGGCCCCTTCATGGTTTCCTGGGTTCTGCTAGGAGCTCAGTACAACAGGTTTGAGTTGGAGAGAGGAATTTGCCAAAGAAATGCTTGGGAGTGGTAGCTTCTGAAACAGGCGCTGGCAGCTGGTGAGGGATTTCATAGGGCTGCCCCTGCTCCACGAGCCTGAGAAAACAGGAGAAATTCCAACTATTGCATGATATCATCTGTGCCTTAGTAGCATTTGTTTTTAAACTATGGATTTAATTGCTGTCCCATTAGCTCCTATTTCTTCTTTCCCTCAGAAAAATGGAATATTTGAAATTCCCATGAAAGCACATTCAATTACCATTTCTGCTCCAACTTCAAGACAGAATCATCCTTAATAATGAAAATAAATCTGTTTTGGCAAAGCATACCCAAGTGTTGCTTTAGGAGAGTCAGGAAAGGGAAGCAGCAAAGGGAGAGTCAGAGCGGAGCAGAGCCAGCCACAAAGGCTGTTTGTAAGCATGCCAATAACCCACCACGTTTTGTACAGCTCATGTGCAAATCAGGTTTATAACAACCTTGTCAGGTAAAGCAAGAAGGTGCTGGCAGATCTTAATTTTGCAGATGAAGAGGTCCAGATTAAAAATGATATGGAACTTACTCAATGTCATAAAGCTAGCAGGAAACAGACCCAAACCTCAAGCCCAGTACTATTGCTGTTGTATGAGGAAGAGATAACGAGAGTCCAAGGTATTAGGAAAATAAAACTGCAGAGGCATGTAGCACCTGGAATTGGGCTATTTGAATTGTGATTTAGCCACTGACAAGCCACATAACCATGAGTAGGTCATTTAGCCCCAGCTTCATTTTCCTTCTCTGTACAATGGAACTAATGATGCTTAACTCATAAGATGAGTTAAAATGAAACAATATATGTGAAGTACCTTGCATACCAGTAATTGCAGGTATTCAAAAAGTTGTAGTTTTCTTACCCAAACTAGAGCATGATAACAAATTCTAGAAAATCTGTTCTCAGCACCTCCTCAAGTTCTGCTCTTTTTCTCCAAAGTGTCCTAAATTGCGCATGCTCCAGCCCCGAGCAGAGTTCTTCCAAATGAAAAATATTATTCATGGCATAAGAACAATGGAGGTACTTTGAGATGAGAGGCCCCTTTGCAGTCAGAAGGTAGAAAGAATCAATGTTCATTACTTAATTGGGATAAACATTCATTTATATGTGCAGCTGTCAGGAAGCTAAACCTGATCAAAGGCCTATTAGTCACAAGGCAGGCTTTGCAAAGGGCCACTTAGTTAAGGCAGTGAATTTAACATGAAAGGGAAGAGGGGCTGGAACACTGCAGCCTGGTACATTGTGCATTAGTAATTATTGTGTTCCTAGTTCTGAAAGCTTTCTCAAACAGAAGTTAACTGGGATCCTGAAGACTGATCACATCAAGCACTGATGGCAGGCATAGGCAAGTGATAGTTTTTCATCCCCTTGTACAATTTCTGAATTGGTCAAACCTGACAACAAGACTGAGAGGCTTGACACATTTTTCAGAAAATGCTGTTCCTCAAAGACAGACTAACCCTCTTGAACCATTACAGGACAGAACAGAACTAATTACTCTGGCATCTCTACCTATCTCTGATACACAATTTGGAATTTGCTACATTTTGGAAAGGTCATTCAGTCTGAACCCCTGTTAGATCCATTCTGTACGCGAATATTTCAATAGCACTTTTCTGTAATATGGAGTTCTCATCCATAACAATTGTAGTATTACTAGTAATATTTATATCATTTTGTTCTATAACCAGTGTGAGCCATAAATTAATATGCATTTGTTCAACACCCACAGGGCACCAGGTGCTGCTACTATACCAGAGATGGGTATTGCAGAAGTACATGGAGAGAAAAATGATTTTATTTATTTTTCACATTTTGGAAGCATATTTTCATTATACAAGCTCTCAGCACATTTGCATAATCTGCTAGTTGAATTAATACATTGACAATGCATGATGGAATTGCCTTCACTATGTTATGAAGATATAATTCTCATTATTGTTATAATTGCCCTCACTTAGTGAGTTTCTACTATGGGGGCACCACATGGGGATAGCAGAGAACAATGATTAAGATCACCAACTCTGAATCCACATTGCTGTGTTTGGATCCTGACTCTGCCACTTACTGTGTACCCTTCAAATGCAGCTTGCTCTCTTTAAGCTTCCATTTCTCCATCTGTGGAATGAGATGAATAACAATAGCATCTACCTTATAGTATTGTTATAGGGACTAAATGAAGTAACCTTTGTAATGCAACCAGCACACTGTTTGATACAATTTAGTAATTATTATATGCAGGTAATTTGGTGGATAAAGCAGAAAAACAAGAAAAAAATTAAAATATTTTTGAGTAAACATCAGCAGGTAGCATTTCTCTTCTGTTTGTCACCAACCTACCTTTCCAAAAATAAGAATTGCATTAGTCTTATGATAGATTTGATTTCTGGGATATCTTTAGGGTTGTGATATTATAGTTAGTAGAAATAAAATCTTTGCTAAGATTTTACATTCTTATAGTATCTCTTTATTTTTCAACATGGAAGTAAAACTTTGATCTAACACTGAGTAGGAATAATAGATAGACAAGGAAACCACCCAAATCAAATGTTATCAATGGCTTTGTTGTGTGAGGCAGGTAGATAATATTGGAGAGAAATTAAACTTGGCCTTATGCTGACCTTGGTCCTGAATTGGGAAGGTGATACTTCTTCATCTAGAATAGACAGGCTTCCCTACTGTATTGGTCAACCATTGTATTCTTCCATTTTACCCATGGAGGGTAATGGTAACCCTTGATTCATCCTCTGAAATGCTTTCCTCTTGAGACAATAAAGGGATAAAGAACCTTGGGTTACAGTGCTAGCATGCCCTTCATGGATAGCCAAAATGTGCCCACCATCACAAGGAAAATTCAGCTGCAACTTGTGGACCTGATCTAAACCTGCTTTCCCAAATTCTCAAATCCTTGACCCTCACCAACTTTTTCATAAGTGGTCCTGTTCTTGTCTTTATTCCAGCCCTGACATGTACGTACCTGTGTGTGATTTTTTCACCCTCCTGGCACTTTTTGGACTGGCCTCCTGGCTCCTATTGTTTTCACATTTGGCTTATTTTGTGTACTTTATGAACAACTCTTTACTCCCCTTCTCTGGCCAATTCATTGGCAACTTTGACAAGTAACTCAAGTGCTGATCTTCCTTTCAATGTATGCCTTTCCCCTACCTCTAGGGTTCTGGATCCTAAATGTGCTGGTAATGACAGATGTGCTTTCTCTCCCACCTGGGAATGTTTACTGCATTTGGCAGCCTCTTTGTGAGAGTGTCCTGTGATATCACCTCCAGAACCAAGGAGACGTAGGTTGTGACTCATCCATTAGCTGCATGCCAGGTACTTTGCAAACACTGTGCTACATGTGTTATCTCGTTTAAGTCTCATGACCACTCTTAAAAAGAAGTTTTTGTTATCTCTATTTCATGGAGAAATTTTAGATTGTGTTCTAGTCATTGTGTTGGTATGCTGTGGAGATTCTAGATTCTGTTATATTCCTTTAAAGAGTGTTACTGTTTTTGTTGTAGCAGGCCGTAAATTTGTTTAAATTCAAATTGCATACTCTGTCTAGTAAGACACCTGTGGTAGGCAGCAGCTCAAATCTCAGTTCAACTATTTTAGCTGGGCTAGTTTTAGTCTTCTTTGTGCATGTGTGGTTTGGGAGTAAGGTAGAGACTTAGCCAGAGTTGACACATAGAACCTGGGGCTCCCCTACTCTGTAATTTTCCTTTCTGGACTTCCTTCTTCCCATTCTTGAAGCTGTGGCCACCTTGGGTTATATCTTCAATTCCTTAGGCCACAAAGATGGTAGATCTTCTCTTACGCTTTCAGACAGCCTGTGTCATGCCATGACCATGGACCATCCCTAGGACAAAACTGCAGGAAAAAAATGGGGGAGCTCCTGCTCTGTTGATCTCTCCTTCCACGTTTTATCTCCAATCTAAAATCCATACACCTTTGTTAGCTGTCCATAATCTTTGAGTATATTGTCTCTTGTAATATTTTGCCCAGAGTTTGTAACTGCTGTTTGTGCATGTCAGATTGCTGGGGGATTATTCCACTACACTGAATGCAGAACTCCAGAAATGCTCAATGAGTGAATACTCTTATTATTACTCTCATAATAAGTCCTCTCTTTCTGAGAGTCACAGAATCACAGATACCCTGGGCAGGCATCGTGTAGCTGACAGACAAAAGGAGCCAAAACGTATCTCTGGAACATTTGCATCACTCAGCAGTGGTTCTCTCCAGAAGCTGTGTGGGAATGTCACCCTTTCTGAGTCTCCATATATGTGGAGAAAAGGAGGAAGACTTATTTTCTTGAGTAGAGCACAGTTGGTAAGGTGTCAATTCTCTCCTAGCCACCTCTCCCACAGAGGACACATAGCAAACAGCTCTCACTTTAGAGACAGGAGGATTTTCAAAGTACACCACACCAGCGGGATGGGACGGGCCAGCATTTTAGAGCAATCAAGAGGGCAGAAGACTCCATCCAAGTGCCTTGTAGCTCTTAAAGGAGTAGGGCTCACAAATAGAGCCAGCTCATTTTTCTAACCCCTGCTGCCAGAGCTTGAAGTCTATCTGTGGAAAAGGAGCCAAAAGTTGTTTCTGATAAGGAGTGTGGCAAGGGCCAAAAGGAAAGGTAACTGCCCCTGAGGAAGCCCTTGATGCCACAAGGTAGCAGAAACAGATGCTACTTGAGAATGATGCACTTCTTAGATGCCTCCATAGCATCAGAAAGCACTCCCAATGCACTAAAACAGTTGGAAAACATAGACACTTCCATTCTGCCTCCCCACTGTTCTGGCTCCAATCACACACCTAGCAACCAGTCAGAGCCAGAACCAGCACCATTAGTGCCAGGACCAAACGGAGGATGATACCAGCATTGGGGCCTAGCAGAGAAGTGACCACAGGCAGATGATGACACACGCTCCTGGGAGCTGACCTGCCCGATTCATCCTCACAAACCAGGTACAGTCAAAATAAGTGAAAAGAAAAAATAGAGTCAGAAAGAGGAGGAGAGGAAAGACCCATGTGAAAGATACTATGAGAATGAGATTGTAGATTAGACATTGTCTAAGACTCTAACTATCAAGACTGGGCTGGAAAAAGAAAAAGAGAAATGACGGAAAAAGAAGCTTCCTGCTCCAGGCAGATAAAGAGTTTGGGAACAATTAAAAATCTTGCAGTTCTGAGGATAAAAGGGAGCATTGCATCAGACTGTGACAAGGTGGTGACTCCCTTTTTGCACTGCCTAGATGCACAGAACTCTGAATCTAGATTCTGTCAAAAACATTGGCACATTGGAGCACATGGAAATTTAGCCTCTGTAAGTTGAGAGGCACCCTCAGCAGACTAAAAGACACATACAAGGGCAAGGTAATCTATTTATAATAAATAAATTAAAAGACATATCAACAAGGTAACTCAGAGGAAAGGAACAGTTGGGCAGGAGCAGAGAGATGAATGTCTAAGAAACAAGAAACAAAAAAGGATTAGTTACTCAGGGATTAATGGAAATGCAAATAAAACAAGAAAATGCATTTTTCACCTATCAGACTGGCAAAAGTATAAAAGATTTTTAATATTTAATGTTGATATGGAAATGGGGGAGACAGACACTCTCATCTCATGATGCTGAAGTCCACATTAGAACCAGACAGTCTTTTCAGAGAACAATTAACAGTACCTGTCAAAATATTCAATGTGCTTATCCTTTGATAACTAGTCAGGTGTCCATCTTATAGACATTCTTCCAAGTATGTAAGAATATATGTACAAGGATTGTTCGCTATTACATGACTTGTAATTGGGAGAAACCAGAGACAACTTCAATGCCCAAGAGTAAGGGAATTATTAAAGAAATTATGGCTAATCCACAAGATTCGGGATTCAGGAATATTATTCAGCTACTAATAAGAATGAGGTACATCTGTATAAATAAAAGAGAAGCTTTTCCAAGATAATGGTTGAGTGGCACAAGGATGTTGCTAAGCTTTTCTATGTGTCAGTCTCCATTCTCAGAACGTTGTATTAATTCACTCATTTAATCCTCCCTATACCCCTATGACTAATGCTATTATTACCACACCACCCCCGTCCACTGCCATGTTAACCATGTGGTAACTGAGGCCCAGAGAGCTTAAGTAAATTTTCAAGGTTGGCTCCAGAGTGTGTGTCTTTAACTATTATGCTCTGTTTTCCCTTATTTGTATATGTACACATGTTTTATGTTTTCATAGAGACGTAGAAAGTGTGTGTGTTTTGGAAAATGCATATAATGCAGTATATGTCTGTAGTGTGCCACCTAGTTGCCCTTTAAAGAGAAAGGCACACATTCACCCACATGCTTGAGCCATTAGCTGCTGATGGCTCATCACTGAATCCCTCCCCAGAAACTGCCCTCTGTCAAAGGGGGCTGCCTCCTCCATGTTTAAAGCCCGTTCTGCAGGGTTGAGGGGCAGCTCACATCTAGTGATGCTGGAAGAGTGTGGAATACAAAGACCTGGTCCCTTGCCTCCTTTTAAAATGATTCTGAAGGTCCATCTTGTTACCAGTGGTGAATCCGTGCAGGTCGGCAGCAACCTCAATTCTTGCTTCCTCAGAAGAAAGAATCCGACTGAGAGGCATATGGCAGAAGAAGAGACCAAGGCAAGTTTTAGAACAGGAGTGAAAGTTCATTAAACAGTGTTAGAGCAGGAAGGAAAGGAATGAAAGTACACTGGGAAGTGGACCAAGCTGGCGACTTGAAGGACAAGTGTGGCGTTTGGACCTTTTGACTTAAGGTTTGATGTATGTATGTATGTATGTATGTATGTATGTATGTATGTATGTATTATTTTTATTTTTTTGAGACAGAGTCTGACTTTGTTGCCTAGGCTGGAGTGCAGTGGCGTGATCTAGCTCACTGCAACCTCCACCTCCAGGGTTCAAGCGATTCTCCTGCCTCAGCCTCCAGAGTAGCTGGGACTACAGGCACCCGCCACCACACCCAGGTAATTTTTATATTTTTAGTAGAGATAGGGCTTCACCATGTTGGTAAGGCTGATCTTGAACTCCTGACCTCGGGTTATCCGCCTGCCTCAGCCTCCCAAAGTGCTGAGATTACAGGCATGAGCCACTGCACCTGGCCTGACTTAGGGTTTTATATGCTGACCTACTTCTGGCATCTTGTGTTCCATTTCCCTTGACTCTTCGCTTAGGGTGAGCTGCCTGCATGTTTGGTTGCCTGCTAGCACTTAGGAGGTAAGCAAGCACAGTGTGTTTTTACTGGAGTTGTACACATGCTTACCTGAGACTTTCTTCCCTTTTCTGGTGGAATGCCCCTGGAAGATCATATACCAGTTAAATTCTGCCATTTGCCTCTGAGTGGGCGTGTGTGAACCCATGCACCCAACTCCTGAGATCTTATCAGGAAGCTGCTGATCACCAGTTTTAGGTTTTTTCTATCTACAGGGAAACTGCCTTTCCCTGGTGCTGGCTGCGACCAATTATTATTTTACAGAGGCAGTGTGACAGCGGCCTGACCATCACTTGGTGGCCACCTGACTTTCCTGGTGGGGTTTGGGGTCCCTCTCCTGCCCTGTTCATATCTGACTAGCTACCAGTTAGTATCACATCCCAGTTTCCAAGCTCCCATACAAATCAGCTGAAGCCTTTATGGAAACTAGACCTCAGTTCAACTTCTCCTCTGCCCAAGCTGCTTCAAGATAAAACCAAGTTTCTTGTTATTGTTGTTGTTTTGTTTTCGTTTTTGACCTCTCAGTTTCTCCAAGTTTTGTCTGAAGATTTGATATTTTTGAATCTCCATGAGCTCTGTTGTCAGATGGTAAAGGAAACCTGCTGCATTTTTTTCTCAACTCCCTACCACAAAAAAAAAAAAAAAACATGAGGCACTGAGCCTTGTCAGAATTCTGAATTTATTATATAAAATGAAAAGAGATGTGCATTCAGCCCATTGAGAGTAAGATTTGCTGATGGAGAGGACAGTGATTGATTTAGTGGTTAGAACAGAAGCCCAGGGATTTCTAGGTCTCCATTTTACTTGAAAAACCGGTGCCTTGTTTGTTCATTCATTCTCTGTGCATTCATTCATTCATGGATCAAAAGTATGTTGAGTGCCTAGTCCCTGTCAAGTATTATGCTTTGGGGAGGTGGACGGGCTTGATCACAATCTGATGAAACAACACAATGACTTCCCTTGTTGGTGAGTTACTCTCTAGATGTTAGCAAGGTACCATTCAGTGAACTGGGTCCAGTGGACCAGTTGTCATTGCACCTGTCCCAGTGAGCTCTCCAGGGTTTAGGTAAATCTGAGATGATGTGAGTCACTCCAGCCTACAGGCAAAGCTACTAGAGAATTTTCTTCCTGAGTGATTGCAGAGATTCTTTTGTATACCATGTGGAACAAATATAGGAGATTTCCTGTTAAATTTAGATAGCAAATGTATTGTGATAACTGCTGACGATAAGAGCAGCCTTTTGCTCTTAAAGGATATTTTGGTGAGTGATAAGACTCTGAGCTGACAGTCGAGAAGTGAAATCACATATGCAAATGGAACAGTAGGGAAGCCAAGTGGACACCCAGGGAATGGAAAAATGAATAAGTGAATCAATGAAATTCAACTGTGCCTAGAAGAATGCTTTACACATTGTAGGTGCTCAATAAAGGTCACTAAAACAAGATGGAGAAACAAGCCTATCTCCATCTTCCCTCCAATGTATTTTGAGCACCTTTCGTGTGTCAGACATATGCTTGGGACTAATGCCTTTGCACATGCTAAGTCAAAGCATGCTCTACAATTCCAGGCAGAATTGTTCTCCACACTCCCTCCTACTATTTTGCCATATCCAGATCTTTTAAAAAGAGCTTCTACATCCCGAGAGAAAGAAAGAGAGAGAGAAAATGAAAGCTCAAAGTCATTTCACATGTAGCTATTGAACTTAAACCAAACTGGCTCTTGAAATGATTCTTTTGACAGAGTATCAGCTCTTAGAACAACAGAAGCATTATGTCAGTGCAGTGATGACTGAGATATTTTTAGATGCCCATGTTCTGACTTTAAGCAGAATATGAAAGTGGAGCTGTCCAGTACTCAGAAGAAACCAGCATCCAAAGAGCAGAAACCTCTGGTATTGTGGGGACGCAGAGCTAAGGTGGCTGAGGGAAAATCCAATCAGATGTTCAAGCTCAAATTTTTATGAGAGATTAGATAGGACCTTCGTCTGTGGAAGTCACTTTTGAAAGTTTAAGTGAAGCTAGGTATGAATAGCACTTGCCTATTCTTGAGTAGTCATCTCACAACAGTGTAAATGACATGCTTAGCTGAAACCTGCTGAATGGATACCAGTTGACAAAAAGAAAGGATTCAAAGTAAAATGTCCTCAGGCAGGTACCATGAAGGAAAGAAGCAGTCAGGTGGGAACAATGGGGCGACCTAGAGAGGCTGTACTCAGAGGGAGGGATCATCAAACTCCAAATTCAAGCCCCTTATATAGCCCTGTGGGAATTCAGACCGTTATAAGCCTAGGATGTTTCCAAAGAAGCAGGAAATCTTGATTTCTATTGAACTTTCTCAATATTTAAGAAAGAAATAGGCACATGTTTTGGTTAGGTTTAACATGTCTAGAGACATGTTTTGGTTAGCTTTGACCAATGGGAGGCACCAGAAGGCAAATGGCCACTTCAGAGAGTGGGGACAAGGGAAACCAAGAGGATGAACAGGATGTGCAGTAGTTGGATGTTATCACGGCAACCAAGAATGGGGTACTGGGAAAGGATAACTTCCTTCTTCCCTTTTTTCTTTTGTAGCTTTTGCATTTAGATAAAAACCATGAAGGATGTTGTGTGAATAAAGACCTGATTTTCCCTGTAAGACACATTTGGTTTTTCTCTCACACTGCTCTCCTGGCTTTGCAGCACCTCAGAGAAGTCAGGAGAGGCCCTCTTAGTTCTGAGGTGACTGAACCTCTATTGTGGGCTGGCTGTGTATCTGAAAATATCGAGCTGTGCTCCAAAAGCTTTTCCACTGGGCAAGGGCCTGGTCCTTCCTGCGTGTTGACAGTGTATCTTTGAGGAATTTGTAAGAAAAGGTGGGAAAATAGAATGTGATTCTGTCACCAACCTTCTTTAGTACTGATAAAATATACCTCATGCTATTCTTTGTTTTCTCCTTGGATTTTCTGGAACTTCATTTTACTATCTGAAACTTCCATTCCAGGCTTGATGAAGAAAGCCTTCAAGTTGTGGTACGAGATGAAAGTGGCTCTGGGCTGAGGGTCTGGGGACGTAGGCCAGTTCGTAACAAGTTAATGAGTTTGGTCAAGTGTCTCTGAAACTCAGTTATTCTTACTTGTAATGCAATAGCAATAAGGTGATGGCCTACTATGGAGTCAGGAGCCTCAGACCTAGGGCAGACAGTCTGGGCTCAGTTCAAGAGTTAATATAATCTAGATATGTGATCTTGGTAAATCACCTTTCCTGGTCTCCGTTTCCCAATTGGTAAAATTAAAGTATGAGTTGTTCAATTTACCCAACAAATATTTGTTAATATGTGACAGGCTGTTCAGGAGCTGGACTAATGTTAAATATTTAATTTAAATATTTCAATATTTAAATCAAACAATTTAAATATTTCATAGTTGTGTCTTAGCCTTCACTGTTTAAATGTTGCCCTCCCAAAAAAAAAATATATATATATATATAAAATATATGTATATATGTCCACATCCTAATCCTGGGAACCTGTGAATGTGACCTTATTTGAAAAAAGGCTCTTTGCAGACATAACTAAGAGATGAGATGATCCTGGACTACCAGGTGAGTCCTAAACCCTTTGACAAGTATCCTTGTCAGAGACGTGCAGAGGAGAGAACCACATAGAAGTAGGCCATGTGAAGATGGAGGCAGAACTTGTGATGTAGCCACCAGCCAAGGATATCTGGCAACACCAGAACTGGAAAAGGCAAGGAGAGTACGGCCCTACCAATACCTCGATTTCAGACTTCTGGCTTCCAGAACTGAGGGAGAATAAATTTTTATTGTTTTAAGCCACTGGGTTTGTGATAATTTCTTATGGCAGATTTAGGAAATGAATACAATGAAGTTCAGGCCCACCACCCGGCAACTGACTTCTCCTCTTTTGTGGGATGACCATCTGTGTATGCACAAAGGACTTTCTTTTTTTTTTTTTAATTTTTTTATTATTATACTTTAAGTTCTAGGGTACATGTGCACAACATGCAGGTTTGTTACATATGTATACATGTGCCATGTTGGTGTGCTGTACCCATTAACATAATCATTTACATTAGGTATATCTCCTAATGCTATCCCTCCCCCCATCCCCTCCCCACAATAGGCCCCGGTGTGTGATGTTCCCCTTCCTGTGTCCAAGTGATCTTATTGTTCAGTTCCCATCTATGAGTGAGAACATGCTGTGTTTAGTTTTCTGTTCTTGTGATAGTTTGCTGAGAATGATGGTTTCCAGCTGCAGCCATGTCCCTACAAAGGACACAAACTCATCCTTTTTTATGGCTGCATAGTATTCCATGGTGTATATGTGCCACATTTTCTTAATCCAGTCTGTCACTGATGGACATTTGGGTTGATTTCAAGTCTTTGCTATTGTGAATAGTGCTGCAGTAAACATACGTGTGCATGTGTCTTTATAGCAGCATGATTTATAATCCTTTGGGTATATACCCAGTAATGAGCAAACTAACCAGCTATCATAATGACAGGATCAAGTTCACACATAACAATATTAACCTTAAATGTAAATGGACTAAATGGTCCAATTAAAAGACACAGACTGGCAAATTGGATAAAGAGTCAAGACCCATCAGTTTACTGTATTCAGGAGACCCATCTCACATGCAGAGACACACATAGGCTCAAAATAAAGGGATGGAGGAAGATCTACCAAGCAGATGGAAAACAAAGGACTTTCAAGAAGCAGCAACACCGTTTGTTTCAACTCAAAGCTCCCTGCTGAGAGTACAATCCAAGGTGGTTCTTTCTGCTCAGGTTACCGTGGTCCCCACCTCATGACGATGTCATTCTTGGGGCAGCTGGTTTATCAGGAGAAAACATCTGACTCAAGCTTGTAAGCAGGCTGTGATGAACAAATTGGACCAATTAGATTCTTCTCTTTGCAGAGTTTGAATTTAACACATAAAAAAAGATTAGTTGTTAGACAATGCAAGAGAAGGAAATGTGAAGAACCTACAAGGTGGTGGAAAACATATATAATTTAATAAATATAACATAGCATTAAATAGATAATTAGAATAAATAATTTATTCTAAATAAAAATTTAGAAGTTAATAAATAAAATATAGAATTTATGGTAGAGAAAATATGCTTTTAAAAATCAATTTGTGCCGAGTGTAGTGCCTCACGCATGTAATCCCAGCACTTTGGGAGGCCAAGGTGGGCAGATCACTTGAGGTCAGGAGTTCAAGACGAGCCTGGCCAACATGGTGAAACCATCTCTACTAAAAATACAAAAGTTAGCCTGTTATAGTAGCAGGCACCTGTAATTCCAGCTACTTAGGAGATGGAGGCAGGAGAATCGCTCAAACCCAGGAAGTGGAGGTTGCACTGAGCCAAGGTCACACCATTGCACTCCAGCCTAGGCAACCAGAGCAAAACTCCATCTCAAAAAAATAAAATAAAATAAAAATCAATTTGTTATGTTTGAAAGTGGATTGGCCTCCACTGGGAAAAGGGTTACAGTTTCAAAATTCACATTTCCAGTGTCTTCTCTTGCCACTCTCCCCATTTGTCAGTGAATTTTCAGATTTCCCCCATTTAAGGTTTTTATCAGGCTAGCCAGAGGCTTCACCTGGATTCTTCGCCTAGGGCTTCTTACCTGAACCATATGTTGGGGACAATCCCATCCTGGGCAGCAGACCTGGCTCCAGAAACATGCCTAGCCCACAATGTCTTCTTTTATTGGTTATCTGAGAAATGTGCACATTGTCCTATGGAAACTTACTAAAGAGTCACAGAGACCTGCAGTAGATGACTGTTCTAGCTCCATGCCTAGTGCCAGGTTCACACTACTCCTGAAAAATGATTAATAAAAAGGATAATAATAAGTATCATTTCTTGAACTCCAATACTAGGTCAAGTGCCACAGTAGGACTTTAGCATGAATTACCTTGGATTCTCAATATAATTCTGCCAGGGGGATAGTATCATCTCCTTTTTAGGCATTTATTATTAACAGTATTTATCTGGCAGGAAAGTTTTGAAGACCATCAATGATGTGTCTAAAATGGTACATAGGAAACACTTATGTTGGTTGTTGCTGCTGCCACTACTACTACTGAGGAGAGTAGCTCAGGAGGTTAAGTAATTTATCCAAGAGTCACAGTGATGGCACTGATGGAGCCAGGATCTGTTCCCTGATCTGTTTGATTCTGTGTCTGTACTTCTTTTGACTACATTCTGGGCCTATCATGGGGAACAAGGCAATGGCTAAGCCTTAGCCATGGGTGAATCTGGCCACTGACATGACCTGGATTGCCCCAGAAGGGCACTGTGGACTACACAGGAACTCCTCACTCTCAGAAGGGAAGTGACCATGGACAACAGTGACCATGATGCCTCACCTGACCTTGGAAATCACATGGAACCCACTACGTCCTTTCAGGGAGACTGTGGTTTCTTTATCCAGGCCGTGTCTCTCTGTACTCAGCACTCTCTAAAAACCTTACCTTCTGCTCTAGATTTCTACTGTTTCTTTTGTCCTTCAGTTTAGCTCAACACCAGTGGAATCACAGGCGGCTGGTTCCCCTGCACTTGATGGTGACATCCGTTTCCATTCTCAGCCTCCAAAAACATTTTCAAAAGGTTCCCGTTGACCCACTTCTTCATTGCAGTTTTTGTTGGAGCACCCCTCCCAGTCCTTGAGGGAACATTGTGATGGATGTCCTGCTAGTTCTTCTAGAACAGAAGTTGGCAAAACACAGCCACTGATCAAGACTATACAACTGCCTGTTTTTATAAATAAAGTTTTATCGGAACTTTATTAAATGAGCCATGCTCATTTGTGTGCGTATTATCCATGGCTGCTTTGGCACTGCAATGTCAGGGTTAAGTAGTCACAACAGAACCTGTATGGCTTGCAAAGCCCTTTACAGAAAAGTTTGCTGACCTCTGCCCTAGACTATAGAATATTTTCTGTGTACATACTTTTGTGTGTGTGTGTGTGTGTGTGTGTGTGTACAGTTTACTGAGGCTCAATCCATTAGGTATAGGCATGAGAGGTTTCATTAATTCCAGTAACCATCTATACCTAAGTCATGTTGCTCTTACTTTCCCTTCAGGTAGAATCTTCTTTAATGAGATCTAAGTCTACTTTTATAATTTTCAACCACCTTCAGCTATTAAAGGTCTCTGTCTGGTAAACTGATAAATACATCTCGTTTTTATAGCACCAGCTAGAAGTATGGCGCTAGCTACTTGAGGATAACATACTCCCTGGCTTCAAGATACATCCCATCTCCCTTTTCTACTCACAAAACAATTTTAGAGGGATGAGGAGGGTGGGGGGTGGAAAAGTTTAAAGCTCCTTACTTTACTGGTGATACTGCATTTCTCTCTTTGGTTAGACAAACTTACTAATCTTGCTGTCTGTCTGTCTGTCAGCCCCGTGAAGATGGTTGGTGGCTTCAGCGTGGGGAAATGAGTGGTTAGTTGCCAGGCATTGGAAGCCCCTCGAGGCATCCAGTCACTCCTTCTAGCTGGTTTCTAGCTGGTGGCAGTCACTACACATCTCTCTGATATGTCCCTCTCTGCCTCCCCATTCCCTAGTACTGCACAGGCCCTGTCTCCAGCCTCCAGTCTCATCTCCTCCCCAGCTACCTTGGGGGCATGACTCCCTCCACCTATCTTCCTCCTGTTCTCCTTTCTCCTGGCTGACATCCATCCAGGGAAAATTACTGTGATTCCTCCTTACAGCACACACTTCCAACCTTAAGATGGGATTTTCTGTAAGATTTGTCCTCCCTTGTGCTCCCCTCCCCCTTGAGAAGAGGAATGATAACCTCTCACTTCAACCCCTGTATACCTCACAAGGCTAATAGCTTCTTTAGCAACTCTTGTTTTTGGCCCAGAGGAGGGAAAAAGGAGGCACACATATAATGGTAGTAGAATCCATTCTGGCTTGGTCTAACCTGGCTTAGAGGAGGGTGGCCATAGCCAGTTGCTAGTGGCTCTCCTTAGAATGTAGGTTGCTTAGCATTTGTTCTTGTCTTTGGATTGTAGCCACTATACTGGTAAACAATTCACTTGTCAATTTGAAAAGTTTGCATTTGTATAAACGTATGTGGAGGAGAGGATTTTAAAAGGGTGAGGGATTTTTTTCATTTTGAGGAAAATAGGAAAGTGCTCTATCATGTCAAAACTTGCTTTTATCTAGTCACTGATATATTGTGAATACCTTTCTGTCTTTGTACGTACACATTTACATTAACCTTTTTAATGTCTGCTAATACTCCATCATACTACATCCCCTGATGTATTTACTCATTTTCCTATTGATGAACTCTTAGATTGCATAAGGTTTTACTACCGTAGATAATACGGCAATAAATACACCATATACATGTCCTTGCACTTGATTCTTATTATTTCTCTGGAAGAAAGTTCTAAAAGCAGAATTGCATGCCAGGACATGTACGTAATTTTATTCTAATAGACAGTTCTAAAGTGCTGCTTTAATTAATACTCCCATTAACAATGAATTAAAGAGATTATTTTTCTTCTACCTGCTCTCCAATACTGAATAGTATCAATCATTTTAAGATTTGCCAGTAGGAGCTAGGAAAAGTGATATTATCTTTTTCTCCCCCTAATATAAATTCAATTCAATTCAATAGATGTATTTTGAGTGGCTGCCAGGCATAAGGCACAAAGACAGGAAAAAGAACCATTTCTGCCTATATCCCCATAAAAATAGTGAAGGAAGGCTCTAGGGTATAATGGAAGCAGCACTGTCTTTGAAAGAAAGCCTGGTATTTGAACTGTAGCTTTGCTATTTACCATCTGGGTCATCTCCAGCAGCAGCTCCCTGAGCCTCTGTTTCCTCATCCAAATATGTGCATGATGATAACCTTGTACTTGGCACATATTGCCTGGAAAATGGCATCTACTACCACCATGGCAAGAGAGACTTTGCTAAGTATATATAATATGAACGAGAAAGATAGAAAAGAAAGATCCATGCTTACTGTTGAAAGGGGAAGGATATCAGAGAAAGATTTGTGGACTCGAGTTGGACTTGTTTCTTAGAAAGATGGGGCTGTGAGGGAAGAACTCTTGTGGGAAAATGTGTGGAGAAAGATGCTGAGCATGTCTAGGTGGGAGTGGGGACAGAATGTGGTTCTGAGTGGCTAGGGCAGAGCATGCCGTGGAGTGAAATGGGACGCTGTATCGTGTATGAGCCAGAATGTGAGCACTGAGTAGCAGGTGCGGGTAAGTCGTTAAGTTTCCAACCTATCTGCAATAGAGAAGAGCTGGAAATTTTGGAGGAGAAAAGCACAGAAAGAGAGCTGTCACCTGAAAGGTAAACTTTGTAAGGACTTCTAACCCACCATATTCAATTTACTTCCATACTGACTTCTCCTAATAGAACAATGAACCCAAACCATGATCACCTAAAGTAGCAATGGCCCTTTCCCAATCTACGGAGAGAATTAGGTGCAGAATTGTCTCTGTGCTTAGGGTGTTCTCCTGCCTTTTTGCTTTTCTTTCTTTAATCTTTGGTAGTCACAAACACTGTCTATACTAGATTCTAATACAAAATTGCATTTTGCTTTTCTTTCTTTAATCTTTGGTAGTCACAGACACTGTCTATACTAGCTTCTAATACAAAGTTGCATCTGGCCCATCATAACATTGTAACGTGTTGCTTTTTTTTTCAGATGGGGTCTCACTCTGTTGCCCAGTCTGGAGTGTAGTGGTGCAGTCCTGGCTCACTGCAGCCTCAAACTCCCAAGCTCAGGGGGTCCTCTCACCTCAGCCTCCTGAGTAGCTGCCACTACAGGCACGCTGCCACCACATCTGGCTAATTTTTAAATTTTTTTTTATGGATTGGCTCTCCCTATGTTGCCTAGGCTGGTCTCAAACTCCTGGGCTCAAGTGATCCTCCCACCTAGGCATCCCAAAGTGCTGGGATTACAGGTGTGAGCCACCATGCCTGGCTAGGTGTTTGCTTTAATTTGAATATATTATACCAATACCAACATGGTGTTTGCAAAAAGTATGAGGAATTCTGTGTCTCCATCTCTGAGACACACTTGTGAACAATTGTTACAAACTATGAGCATCTTCAGGGCAGAGACTGGTGCACTCTTTATTCTTGTTTTCCTCCCAGCAGCTGGTCCAAAGCACAGGACGTAGTAGCGCCTCAAAAAATTCTTGTTGAAATAAGTAAAATATTCTGAATTCTGTAGAGAATGATAGCACCTGAAAGAGAGATATAAAGTCCTATACCAACCAAGCAAAGAAGTTGGCAAATGGTTCGACAAAAATGACAGACACATGGTAAAAATGTTAATCAAAAGTAAAATAACATGAAACTGTAGGCATGATACAACAAGATCATTGAGTAAAATTGCACAACTGATATTGCAATATGTGTTTTAAATGGATAGGATTTGTGTATCGACTAAAATTTATTTTTCAAATACTTCATTTTTCTTCCAAACAAATGACACATACACACACATACACACACACACACACACACACACACTCTTACACACACACAGAATTCATTTCTCAACCTTCTTTTCACTGCAACATTTCACACAGGAATAGAAACAGTTTGTTGAACCAGCTTTTTAACAAATTTGGAGCAGCAGGTTCTTTGTTGAGAAAATATTTCCACTTATCAAGAAATGTTTTCCTCTGAAAAGAAGTGAACATTGTGTTCAAAGCATTGACTTCCTTATAAAGCAAATTGGGAGCCAGCTCATTTTTCCGTGCTGATAACGTCCAGATTTGAATTATTTCAACCAAAGAGGGAGATGATCAGGACTGACCTAACCTAAAGCAGCCAGAGACTATGGGGTCAAGAACACCACTTTATTTGAGAGGATTGTGATTCCAGCTAGTGCTGCAGAGGTAAATATGTTAACTAATTGAATTGATATGTAATCCCTTGTAATGTATATGTAAACTTCATGTGGGTACATGGAGAGGGACAGGGAGAGCATCATTTCCCCCACCTAAAATAATTTCTAGAACTAAGTTAGATATGTCACTTATGGAAACAAACTTAATTGAATGGCATTTCCAAATTGCTCTTACCTTGAAAGCTTGCAACAGGATATGTAAAAGAAGAAAAGAAAACAGAAGAAAGATGATCATAAAGTGTATGTTTACAAAAGAAAAACAATGTAGCCTTTCTGCACAAGTACCCCCAGGGCAGCTGGAAAAAAGGGTTGGTACAAATTAGAAATGGTCTGCCTGTATAGAGACCCATCTGCCTAGAGGAACCAGTAAGGAATTTGCTCTTTCTTTTGTTTTACTTTGTCCGCATGGCAGTGTAGGCACAGGGAGTGAGGTAGTATTTTTCTTTTTTTTTTTTTTTTTGAGATAAAGTCTTGCTCTGTCACCCAGGCTGTAGCGCAGTGGCGCAATCTCGGCTCACTGCAACCTCTGCCTCCCGGGTTCAGGTGATTCTCCTGCCTCAGCCTCCCGACAAGCTGGGACTACAGGCACCCGCCACCACACCCAGCTAATATTTTGTATTTTTAGTAGAGATGAGTTTTCACCGTGTTAACCAGGATGGTCTTGATCTCCTGACCTCATGATCCACCCACCTCGGCCTCCCAAAGTGTTGGGATTACAAGCGTGAGCCACCGCGCCCAGTTGGTAGTATGTTTTTTAAGCTGTGCAACAAATTGCTGTAAATTTAGCGGCTTAAAACAGCACCCATTTATTAGCTCACAGCTCTGTGAGTCAGAAGTCGGGTGAATTGCTACACAGCATCTCACATGGCCAAAGTCAAGGTTTTGGTGGTCTAGAGTCTTGTCTGGGAGGGTCTGGGGAAGAATCTGCTTCCAAGCTCATTCAGTTTGTTGGCAGAATTCAGTTTCAAGTGGTCGTAGGACTGAAAACCCTTTTTCCTTGTTGGCTGTTGGTGTGGGGTTGTTCTCTACTCTTAGAGACCACTCTCCTTGGGGACCTCCACATTCAATGCCTGCCAAGTTGCTTGGAATTTTCTCATGCTTTGATTCTCTCTGCCTGTAGCCAGAGAAAACACTTTACTCTTCAAGGGCTCCTGTGATTAGATTAGGTTCACCTGGCTAGCATGTCTTTTGATTAATTCATAATCAACCAATGAATAATTTTAATCATATCTGCAAAATCCTTTATGCCAGGAAGCATAATGTGATCTCAGACATGATATCTCATGATGTTCACAGTCCTAGGAATCAGGGTGGGCCACCTTGGCAGGGGGAGAGGGACATCCTGAGGTTCTGCTTTCCACAGGGAGCATGACCAAGCCTTGTCATGATGGCATGATATTAAATCATTTATTTTATTAATTTCCTTCTAGCACCAAGAGTTCAGCAGCTTAGTGACAGGATGTGGGCCATGGTGTCAGTCTACTTGGGCTTAAAACACAGCTTCTCAACTATGGCTGTGTGACCTTGGGCAAGTTAAAGTCCCTTCTGCTGTAGTGCCTGTTTTGAACATGTCAATGGTTCCAGAGACACTGGCATATAGGGAAGATTTTGAGCATCAGGTAGGCTTCCCATTTGCTTACGCACAATTTCCTTCTCATGGAATACTAAGTGAATGCAAAAAACGGCACCCTAAATGTGCATTTAGGAATACACAAAATGCACACACTTCAAACGACTTCCTCAGTCCACTGCATGTGTTATGAGCCACACCCATCCAAGAAGTGCTACAACTTGCCTTCTGATTTCAGACGATCCTCCTTCTACCACTTCCCAAGTTTGCTTTCACAAGTAAGCATCAAGCCCCAAAGTGAAGTTCCGTATTTATTGTACTATTTGTGTATTTCTTAACTAAGTAATATGCCCAAAACTATACTATTGTTTTTATGAGTTCCTTACCTTTAGTTTAATGTGTCATTGATGAAGTTTCTTGAGTGTGGTACCTGTTATAAGTTGAATTGTGCTCCCCAACCATTAGGATGTTGAAGTCTTCCTAATCCCCAGTAGCTCAGACTGTGACCTTATTTGGACATTAGGTCTTTTCAGAAGTAATGAATTTAGAGCGAAGTCATCAGGTAAGTCCTCGTCCACTGTAATTTCTGTCCTTATAAAGGGAGAAATCTGGACACTGACAGGTACAGAGGAAGAATCTGTGAACTCACACAGGGAGTACACCGCGTGACCATAAAGGCAGAGAGCAGGGTGATGCATCTACACCCCAAGAAATGTCAAATATTGCCAGCAAGCCACCAGAAGACAGGAGAGGTTCATGGAACAGAGTGAACCTTACAGCCCTCAGAAGGAACCAACCTTGCCCACACCTTGATTTCGGACTTCTGAGCTCCAGAACAGTGAGATGCACTTTGTGGTATTTTTGATGGCAACCATAGGACACTAATGCAGATGCAATCCAAATTTTCTCATAAGCCCTGTGGATTTTATTTCATGGTCTTGCAGAGTAAAAGTATGATTTTCAGCATAATTTTCAGCATAATTTTAGCATAGGAGGATAATAATGCTTAGGAAAGTATATATTGCATTATAGCAGAAATGACTGTACTTAAATACTGTCCCAGTTGTTTCTTCTTCTTTTTTTGTTGAGGCGGAGTCTCGCTCTGTCACCAGGCTGCCAGGCTGGAGTGTAGTGGCGCGATCTTGGCTCACTGCAAGCTCTGCCTCCCACGTTCAGGGAGTTCTCCTGCCTCAGCCTCCTGAGTAGCTGGGACTACAGGCACACACCACCATGCCCAGCTAATTGGTTTTTGGTTTTTTTTTTTTTTTTTTTTTTGTATTTTTAGTAGAGACAGGGTTTCACTATGTTGGCCAGGATGGTCTCGATCTCCTGACCTCGTGATTCACCCACCTTGGCCTCCCAAAGTCTTGGGGTTACAGGCGTGAGCTACAGCGCCCAGCCTATTTCTTCTATTAAATGGATTCCTATATGATTATTGTGAGGACTAAATGAGACTGTGCATGTAAAGTATTCAGAATGAGATTAGCATTAGTGAATGCTGGCTATCATTGCTATCCTAATTAAACTGCCTGTTTCAAAACTGAATTTTGGGTTAATTCCAAATAGCAGTAAGGGTTAAATTGGTGCTCCAAGTCCCAAATAAACATCCTAAAATCTTTATACAATGGCTCACTGTAGTATAAACTTGTGGAAACTGCTCATTTAGAGAGACTGGTGTACTGTGCAAGCAAGAGAATACAGATGCTAAATATAGGGCCCCCATCAACACTTGCCCAAACTGTGTATTGATAAGGAATATTGCTGATTTGGAAAAATAGGCCTTTTAAGAGCAATGTAACTATTTTCAGCCCTTTGACTGACTAACATCAGGACAAGGTCAGAGGAAACCCACCCAGCTGCTTGTTGAATGCTTTACTTTTTTTTTTTTTTTTCTGATACATGGTCTTACTCAGGGTCTCAGGCTAAAGGGAAGTGTTATGATCATAGCTCAGTGCAACCTTGAATTTCTGGGTTCAATCAGTCCTCCTACCTCAACTTCCTGAGTATCTGGAACTACAGGTTCATGCCACCACACCCAGCTAATTTTTGTGGCGTTTTGTTGTTGTTGAGATGGGATCTTGCTATGTTACCCAGGCTGGTCTTGAACTCCTGACCTCAAGCAATCTTCCCGTGTCAGCCTCCCAAAGTGCTGGGACACTACAGGCAGGAGCCATCACATCTGGTCTGAATGCTTTAATTTGGATGAGGTGTCCTAGAGAGCTAGCAAAGCTATAGAGAAAGAAGCCGGGCTTTATGTCTGGGGGAAGTGCTTATGCCCTGAACACAAGGCATGCTGAGTTCCTTGTGAGAGCCAGGGGAGGTCACTGGGTTGGCAGGCATTGAAAGAGGTCTGTGACTCACAGGAGTGTCCACGATGGAAGCAGAAATCCAAAATGCAGGAGCTGTGCAACGTCTGACTTGGTTAAGTCAATACATTCCCAGAGAAGTAAGAAGTCCTTGGACAGAGTGGCCTAACTGAGCCCTAGGATTTTAGTCTGATGTAAAGAATGTGGGCTCTTTGGAATCAGAGATGCCTAGTGGAAATCTCAACCCTGCTGTTTATTGGTTGCATGACCTTGAACAATTTTACCTTATTCCCCCAGGCCTCAGTTTTCTTGCCTGTAAAGTGGCCATAATAATAGTTTACTTCTAAGGTTGTTGTTAGCACTAAATTAAAGAGAATTTATGGACAGGGCCTGGCATATGTTAAGTGCCCAACAAATGATGGGTCCACATTGATCCCTTCTCCACAGCTGCTGTGAGCTACATTTCCACAGGGTATAGCTCTTTCCACACCAGCTAGAGACCAGGATGTGGTCGTCTGACGAGAGAGAGAATATAAAATGACCTGACCGATTACTGGGATGTTATTGTCCTGTGCTCTACAATGGTTAGTTACCATTCTATCATTTTTTTCATTTCTCAGTATCTTCTGCCTGCCTCTGCCCACCCCAAATAGTCCTAGAATTGAAATTTGAATTAAAGTCTACCTGACTTTGGTTCAGATTCCAAGCAATAGTCCCAAAGTGCTTTAGAACAGTTGGAATTGCTTTTATCCAAAGGAACTCTAGCCCAAGGGTGGTACATTTGGTAGTAAATCTTTACTGAAGGTTTAGGATAATGGAAGAGGAACAATAGAAAAAAAGAAGCTTAACATCACGCATCATCAGAGAAATGCAAATCAAAACCACAATGAGATACCATCTCACATCAACCAAAATGGCTACTATTAAAAAGTCAAAAAATAACAAATGCTGGTGAGGTTGCAGAGAAAAGAGAATGTTTATACACTGTTGGTGGAAATGTAGATTAGTTCAGCCATTGTGGAAAACTGTGTGGCAATTTCTCAAAATAACTTAAAATAGAACTATCATTTGACCCAGCAATCCCATTACTAGGTATATACCCAAAGAAATATAAATAATTCTGCCATAAAGACACGTGCATATGTGTGTTTACTGCAGCACTATTCACAGTAGAGGAGATAAAGAACCAACTTAAACGTCTATCAACAGTAAACTGGATAAATAAAATGTGGTACATATACACCATGGAATACTATGCAGCCACTAACAAGAATGAGATCATGTCCTTTGCAGCAACATAAATGGAGCCGGAGGCCATTATCCTAAGTTAATTAAGGGAGGAACAGAAAACCAAATATCACATATTCTCGATTATAAGTGGGAGCTAAACATTGAGTACAGACGGATACATGTGTACT
Organism: Colobus angolensis palliatus; assembly: GCF_000951035.1. Classification (NCBI taxonomy): domain Eukaryota; kingdom Metazoa; phylum Chordata; class Mammalia; order Primates; family Cercopithecidae; genus Colobus; species Colobus angolensis. Next base: position 7,946,141 of record NW_012117043.1, on the reverse strand, counting down.
TGAGGGTGGAGGGTAGGAGGAGGGTGAGCATCAAAAAATTACTTATCAGGTAGTGTGTTTATTGCCTGAGTGACAAAATCTGCACACCAAACTCCTATGATGCGCAATTGACCTATATGACAAACCTACACAAGTACCCTTGAACCTAAAATAAAAGTTAAAGAGACAATATAGGCAAGAACTTAGAAATGAAGATTTTGAAGATTGTGTGACTGAGATAACCCAGATATCCCTGCCCACCAAAGATCATTTCCTGCTGGTCATTCCCCAGTTTGCCCTGCCTTAGATTCCAACTTGCCTTCCTCTTACTGGACCTGTCTCTGTAGTCCACCCTATCCTCCCTTCTCTCTTTCCTGCCACCAGTTTGTAACCTCCAAAATGCTCGTTTCTGTCTTACTTGAGAATGTTTATTTTTCAAACTCCAGGGCCACTGAAAACTTGTTCTAGGCTTATCTGCACATCTTCAAAAATGCATCAATCGTCTGTTAGGGTGGAGTTTCTGCCCAGTCCCTCTCTGCAATCTAAGCAGAGTCCTTAGGTGAAACACAGTTAGTTCATATCCCTTTTCTGCTCAGAACCTTCCAGTGACTTCTGTGAAAGTCCTTTCCGGCCTACATGATCTTCACAGCTACACTCTGTCAGCCCCATCTTCAATCCAGGCACACTGGCTTTCTTACCCCTCCTTTATCAGGCAAGGTATGCTGGTTCAGAGCCTTGGCACGTGCTGTTTTCTTGGTCTGAAGCACTGCTCCCCCAGATATCCTATCTTTATCATATTATGTGGGTAATATTATTCCTCACATTCGGGGGACTGAGTGATAGCCCTCCAAAAATATATCCATGGTCTGATCTCCAAAATCTGTGAATGTTATCTTCTATAGAAAAGATAAGATTTAGTTAAGGATCTTGAAAAGGGGAGTTTATCCTGGATTCTTGGGTGGGCTCTAAATGCCATCACAATATCCTTACAACAGAGAAGCAGAAGGAGATTGGAGGAGGCAATATAACCACAGAGGCAGAGGCGGGAGTGATGCAATCACAAGTCAAAGAATTGCTGACAGCTGCCAGAAGCTGGAAAAGAATGGAAGGGAGATATCTTCTGACCCTTTCATACAAAAATAGCCCCCTCTACACACACGTGCACACACACACATACACTCACCACCCTATCCCCATTACACCAGCTGGATTTACTGTTTTTCATAGCATTCATCACTCTCTGACATGTGATATACTTATGAGTTCATTTATGTATTATTTATCTCCTACTCCATCACGTAAGCTCTGTAAGGACAGGCACTTTGTTTTATTAACTGATGTATCTCTGGAACCTGGAAAAGTACCTGGATCAAAGTGAAGGCTCTCTAATTACTTATTGAGTAAATGAATGAAAGCCTTCCCCTTTAACTGCATAAAGAACCTTAGAAACTTTGAAATTATAATTTATATTTCAACACCTCACTGCAACCCAGACCTCACCTTCATATGTATGATCAGAAGAGTAGCAATAAATACATTTATTCTACTGCTGCCGAGAGTAAATCTCTAGAAGTTAGAGGGGTGTGTATGTGTGTGTGTTCGTGCATGCGTGTGTATGTGTGTGTGTGTGTGTGGTGTGTATGTGTGTGTTGGGTGCTGGATAAAAGGAAGAGAAGGACACAATGTCTTTGAGGTTACATCTGCCAAGCTCAGATGCCCTGAGGTTAAGAGAAAAGTGAGCTGCATCCTTTCAGCCTGTCCACACCTGCCAAGTTATTCTTTACTATTTTATGATTTGCCCAGCAGGTTTAGAACAGGAGCTGTAATGGATGGATAGTCTTACTTTGTCACAACTCAGAAGTGACAAGCTATTTTTCTGTGCACCAATTTTCTACCCCAGGAGCCTGTATAAGAAGTGATTAAGGGGAGAGAAAGTGGTTCCTATTTAAGTGCTGAATCTTGTTAGTCAAACAGGGCACAACTGAGGCTTTCACTCTAAAGAACACAGAAAGGGATTGATGGTTCTTCGATGTTCACAAGTTACTTCGATGCTTAATTTTCTGGCTTTATTCCTTCACTGATGTTTCATGTAACATATCTGAAAAATTTCAGGTGAATAGAATGCTGATTTTAGACTGGGAGGAGTTGGTACTATCTTAGAATTCCAAGTTTCCCTCTTTCCTCTCCGTCTCATTCCACTCTGACTCATCATGCTTCCACCATTCTTCTGAGGGTGCTCAACACATGTGGATTAAGTGCTTACTAGATTTCTGCCACCTGCACTCTGGGGACACAAAGGTTGATTAAACCCAGTCCTTATTTGCCAAATGGGTCTTGGTATCCTGGAGAAGCCAGAAATTTAGACATTGGAGCTCAGTCTTAAAGAATGAGTAGCAATTCTCCTAGCAGAATCTAGGGTGAAGGAGGTTCCTGGTAGAGAACTAACAAGATTGAGGAAAGTCTGTTCTTCATTTGAGAGACAGTAGATAGTTCTGCATGGCCAGAGGGCAGGGTGATAACAGAGGTGGAAACTGTTGCTTGAGAGGCAACAAAAAGCCAAGTCATGAGGCATTCCACCATGCTCAAGTACTGGGACTCTAGCCAGTAGGTGACTTTACAGAAGGACATTCACTGGAGAGTGACTTGGTCACTTCACCCTTCTGGGTGTACGTGGAAGGAAGATAGATGAGGGAAATGAGCAGAAGAGGGAGACTGGTTCGGTGGCTATGCCAATTTCAGAAGGAAGAGATGAAACTAACAAAGAAAGCGGCAACAAACACAGAAAAGATGGAACAAATTAGATGTAAGTGAACCCCTACAGGCACTAATAATTTGCTGGAAATAATTATTCTTTCTAATATTCAAGTCATAATTCTGCTGCAAAATGGCAGTGAAGGCAGGACCAGAAACCGAAAAAACTTGTGCACTGTCAAGTATTCTGTATCTGTCCCATCTTCCCTGCAAGGAAGTTGTTATAGGAGTTACAAATGAATCAGATATGGAAAATGAGATTGTGGAAGGAGCCTGCTGGGGATCCTAGGATTTTAAGGTTAGGTGTCTGTGCCATTCAACTTTTCTGATGATTGGTATAGCTGATGAAATGGAGACAGTGAGCATAACCTATGGAACCCTGTTGTGTTTGGAGACAATATTTTCCCTCAGATTGTGGACAGATCATTTTATTACACATGAAAAATGTAGCAGAGACGTTTTAGTGTAGTCATCAAAGCTACCCTGACATGCATCTAGTGAACCACATGATGATTATTTTGTGGCATATTAAGTAAGTAGCAATAGTAAACAGTCTATAATGATAGCTCTTGGCCTTCTATTTCTAAAGTTAATTCCAGTGTTTTTGCAGGACAAAACAAGTTTTGGAGGAGGCTGTAGGGTAACAGAGAGTTAGTCGTCTTCAGATATCCTTCCCTTCTCCAAGCCAAGCTTTCCAGCTGAAGCCTTAGACCTGAGCATCCTCAGGGGCATCTTAAAGAAAAAGTCTATTCTGTCCCAATTCCCAAATTTAGGATGTAGCCAATTTGTCCTTTGGGGTTCCCCCGAGCTTCCCCTGTGGTTTGGATCCTATCTAGGTTAAGAACACAGAACTGTTTAGCGAGGGTTCTGTACCATTGTTATTACGGGCTGATTGTGTCCTCTTGAAATTCACATGCTGAAATTCTAACCTTCAGTGTGATGGTATTTGGACATAGGGCCTTTGGGAGGTAATCAGATTAGGTCATGAGAGTGGAGGAGGAGACACTGGGATCCACTTCCACCCCGACCCCCACTTTCTGCCATACGTGGATACAATGAGACAATGGCCCTCTACAAACCAGGAAGTGAACAGTAGGCTCTCACCAGACCCAAGGTCTTCCAGAGTGTTGATTTTATACTCTTCAGCCTGCAGAGCTATGAAAAATAAATGTCTATTGTTAATCCACCAGTGTATGGTATTCTGTTACAGCAACCTGAAATGACAAAGACAATTGTCTTCTTACAATTCTTTCCTCCCCACTCCTTCTTTACCATATAGGAAACAAATCAATGTCACAGATGAATCATTCCATTCTCTTCTCCTCGAGCTAAATCACATGCTGCCAAACTTCCCTCCTCATTAACCTACACTTTAACCAATTAGATATTCATTTGTGTCAAAAGCCATGATTGTTAGGACCCCCTAGGATCACTAGGGTTAGGGACTTCTCAGCAACTCATACTTTAATGAAGTATTTCTTAGCATGTGTTATATGATAGTACTAGTCAAAGTGTGCTCTGTTCACCAGTGCCAGTCTTCAAGAGTAAGTACTTAGAAACTTTTTAAGCAAACTGTCATTGGCACAACCTCCAAGACATCATCAGTAGATAATTTTTGTAGAATAGAACACAGACCAGTTTGGATCTAGTCAAATTTGTGTGGTTAAGTTCCATAAATGAGCTGAGGGACTAGGTATTGGCAGCAAATTGAGATGCAAAAAATAAAACTGATCGTTCAGAAATAGTTTGAGAAGCACGTGTTGACCAGTCCCTTGCATCAGAATACCTGAAGCTCTTATTTAAAATGCAGATTCTGGGCCTCATCCTAGGACCTAATGAATCAGAATCTCTAGAGGTAGGGCTATAAGACCTGTGTTTTAAACAAGCAACTGAGATGCTCCCTCATAGTAATATTTGAGAAGCAATTAGTTATGTCAATTTGAACATAGTTTTGAAAGATTCCATTCCCATTTCAGCCATTTAAAATGATTGTCCTTAAGGGCAGAGATTGCATTTATCACCAAGAAGTACCCCTGGAACCCCCCACTTCAACACTTGGGAAATGTTTCAAACTCCATATACTAGTGAAGCCACATCCTATGTGTGTACAAAAAAGAACTCATTGTAAAGAGTTTGTACATATGAACAGATAGTAATG
>NW_012117043.1:7876825-7941188 GCF_000951035.1 Colobus angolensis palliatus | reverse complement strand
CCCCGCCCTACAACCAAAATCTGGAGATCCTCCTTCTTTTAACATCATTTTATCTGGAGCCATTCAGTGAAGGGGCCAACAATGCCTCTTTTACTATACAGTCAATTATACATGAGTGCATCACTAGACTACATCATATTGCTTAAGATTCAAGGTGACATTTGTCATGAATATAAAGGCTAATTATGTTCCCTACATTCTGTTTAAATTTAATAAATTACATTTTACAGCAATATTACATAAATGGTTAAATGGTTACATTCTTGAATTCGTAAATGGTATTTATCTGGAGTTCATGAATAGGGAACATCTCATTCCCTGACAGTGTCATATGAAGCAGTGGCTCTCAAACAGGGACAAGCATTAGAATCCATTGGGGGAGATTCTGAAAAATGCCTGAGCCCTTCCCAGCCTTTTTTTTTTTCAGGAAGTAGAGTCACGTTCCCTATGTATATGAGAGAATATGTATTGTCAAGTTCTCTACATGACTCAGGTGTGCAGGCAGATTTTGGAAATCACTGAGTTAATAACACTATTCCTATATCATCATCATTATTATTAGAGATGGGGTCTTACTCTGTTACCCAGGCTGGACTCAGACCCTTGCTCAAGTGACCCTCCTGCCTTGGTCTCTCAAAGCACTGGGATTAAAGGCATGAACCACTGTGCCCAGCCTATCACTAAAATATTGTAACCCAAGTATTAAAGTTCTTAGGAGAGAATTGTGTCTGATAGGGGAATCAAAGCTCTGAGAAACATGGATGTTTGATAATTAAATATTACATAAATAGTATGCAGGAAAATATGTAAATGAGCATCTGCCATTTGGTAGTTAACACAGCGGGACGTTTAATAGGGCTGCTACCTTGATGATCTTGGCGACTGTGTGCATCTGGATATTTATAAAATGAGCAAAAATGCTGACTGCAGTCGCCTTTGAAAAGTCAATCAGCACTGAAGGAGAGAGTGAGGCAATTCAGGTAATGAGTGACATGAAACAGAATCTCATTCTGCCATGCTATGTATCCTGCCTGGAATTGTACACCCTGAGTTCTGCAGGCTGCATCCCTGGCAGAGCAAGAGGAACTGAGCTGAGCAGGATCAAAGGCGCAGGATGGAAGGCGCAGATGCCATCAGTGGCAGCCTCTCGTTATCAAGTCTGGAAAAGGCCAAAGCCAAACGCACTGCAGAAAAGTGGAACACAGCAACTTCTTCTAGAGAACATCTGCTGGAGGAGGACTGGAGAGCAGCGTGCCTCATGGGGGAGTTTGAGCAGTGGCTTCTCCTTGCCAGCAATAGACCAGGGGCTTGCAGAGGGTTGGGCGACAGCGCTCCACCAAGTCCCATAGGGTGTGTGGTTCTTCCATGAGATAAAAGTGATTTCTTTTCCTGAACTGCCCAGCAGATGTAGGGTCTGCTGAAAAGAGAATTCAGTTTTATTCAACCAGCCTAATCAAGCCTGTGTCTCAGGCTGATAATAAGGAAATGAAATAAACAGATCCTGCTCCCCGAGTTCCCAGTCTGCAGGGGGAAGCAGACATAAACAGCTGCCTCAAATAAAACAAGAAGTGCTGGTAGAGTGTTATGTACAGAGTTGCAGGGCCCATCCAGGAAGCAGCAGTTCATTCTGCCTGGGGCCTTGGGGAAATTGACAAAGTGATATTTGAACTGGCTCTTCAAGGATCCGTGGGACTTCACCAGGTACACAAGCGGTCAGAGTGAGATGGGGAGGAAAGGAGGGATATTCCTGGCAAAGGAAATAGATTGGCTGTTTGTGGCATGCCCAGCAATTATAAATATTCTCTGATGTGGCTCCAATATAAAACAGGGCTATGAGCAGAGCAAGCCATTGATATCCTCTGGTTCTGGTTCTGAGGATGTCTCTGTCTTCTTCTTGGCTCGCTCATGGAATAGAAAAACTGGAGTTGAAAGGAAATTTAGAAATCATATGACCTGATGTCATTTAAACTTTATTGCAACCCATTTTAATATGTAGATTGTATCCACATTCACTCACCCGGGAAACAACATTTCTCAAGAATATACTTGCCTTTGCAAAGCACAAAGCATTCCAATATTTTCTTTTCTAGTCTATTTCATTTTTTAAATAATGCTTTTAGACCTCTTGATGGATCACAACTCTCAATTTGTGAAACACTTGTCAAAGGCAAGCTCCTCATTTTGTAGATGAGAATGCTGAGACCCAGAGAGGGGCACTGCTTGAGCAAAGTCACAGAGAAAGTTAGTCATGGAACCTAGGTTCCATCAGGGTTTTCTGACAAACAGTTCAGCACACTTACTGCTTTTTTCAACCTTCAGAATAAAGAAGCATAGTGCCCTGTGGGTATCAGGATTGGGGAGTCTGCTGGTTGGAGGTGCCCAGAGCTAGCCCTTCCCCTGGTCCCTGCGCCAGTGTCCACGGTAGTCATGGAGGCTCAGGTGATTTGCATGACAAATACAAGACAAATAGCAGGTGCTGTCCTGTCCATGTTTCCCTTTGGCAGCGCCCTATGCTTCTGCTCTGCTTCCTGGTGTTAATTGTTTGAGTAATGTTTGAAAAGAGAAGAGGTGTCAGAAGGGACGCAGGTAGTACTGTAAATCTTTGCACAATGGTGTTTCAGGATTCTAGAGTCCTTGAGAGGGTCACAGGACGACTATGTTAAAAAATTCATGCATTCAAATGTGCTTTGCAAAACTTCCTTTAGCCAGGGGCCAGGTATTGAGAATCAAAGATGAATGAGAGGTGATCTTTGCTCCCAAGCATGTCACAGTTTTGTGGGGAAGAGAAATGTAGAAATTAGTCATTTTAATGGAGAATGATAACTCGTTTAAGAGTAGAGCATATAATGGGTGTACAGAGGGAAATATGCAGCCACTTTGCCTGGACGGGAATGGGTAAGAAGGTCTCTCAGAGGGAGATGAACCTGGGAAGGATCTTTAAGAAGGGCTAGGCTTTTACCAGGAGCCCTGAATGTGGAAACCCTCTCCAGGCAGTGGAAACAATAGTTAAGGAGCATGGACTTGGAGGGATTGATAAGTGACTGGTTCTGTATGGAACACAATCTGTGTGGGCTGAGAGGACTGGCAGAGGACAAGGTGGAACACAAAGAGTGATCCACAAAGATGCACACTTGATCACGGGAATCTACCAGCCACCCCTGCACACCTCCGAGGCACGTGTCAAATACTCAGCTTTCTGGAACAATTCAGTGCCTTTGGATGAAATTGTCCTCTCCCTCTCTCACTCTCTCCCTGCCTTCCATCCTTCCTTTGTATCTTTTTTTCTTTCTCTCTCTCTTTTCCTTTCTTCGTTTCTTCCTTCCATCCCTCCCGACCTCCTCCCCTCCCTCTCTCCATTTCTTCTTTTCTTCCTTTCTTCCATTTCTTCATTTTTCTCTTCCTGTCTGTCTGTCATTTTTCTCTTCCTGTCTGTCTTTCCTTCTTGGGGTTTATTTATTGCTTTTTTTCAGTTAATTTTGGAGTTTTGGGGGTTTTTTTGGTCTGTGTGTGTGGGTGTGTGGGTGTGACAGAAAGAGACAGAGAGAGAGAGAGAGAGTTACATCACAGTGAACTGAGTCAGGAAGTCTTAGATCGATGGTTCTCAGCCAGACCTAGTTTTGCCCATTCCCCAGGAGACATTTCTGATTGTCACAATTGGGGTGGTGAGAGGACAGTGGTGGTGTTACTGGTGACAGGAGGTAAAGGCAAGGGATGCTGCTAAATGTCCTATTACGTGTATGACAGCCCCTACAGCAAAGAATGACCTGGCCCAAAATGTCAGTAATGCAGAAGTTGAGAAACCTTGATTTAGACTTTAATAATAATAACATCAATACTGTCATCCACTGAGTATTTATTCTGTGCCCAACATAGAGTTAAGACTTTCTAAATATTATAACATATATTCATTAAAGCAACCCTGCAAGGAGGATACTATTGTCTTCATTTTACAGATGACTTCTGTCACCTTGCCCAGGGTCACACAGCCAGGACTCCAACCAGCTGTGTTTCTAAAACCTGGGCTCCAATAGCCTCTGCCCCACCCATCCTTTTTGTACCTTTGTAAATCCGTGGCCAGTGATACCAGCTCTGCCCTTTCCTAGAGTTGTTATGAGGACAACAGTAAGTGAGATGAGTGTTGTGAAAGCAGCACATAAGCCGAAATGCAATTTATGTTACATGTGTACAAAGGTAAGCATGGACCTCAGATCCCCTTACCGATAAAACAGAGACCTCAGAACTGACTGAGCTACACAATCCCACCTGGCTCTCAAACAGTAGGCTTCACAGATTGATTTCACTGCCAGATGATGACAACACCAAATTAATCTGTGGGTTCCTTTTCTCTTAGCCGCTTGGATAGAGGGTTGGAATCTGAAATTCCAATTTCTGATCCCAGAACTGTCATAATTTAATCATGACATGTTGGCAAGTATTTACCTTTTGTGGGAAGTATTTCCCTCATCTTCTCACTTGGGAATAATAATATTTGGTTTTCCTCAAAAATCTCCTCTAGAAGGCCATTCAGTCCTACCAATTTCTCCCTCTGGATTTTGGTGAGGAGTAAACAGAAAATCCAAGGGAGGGTGCTTGAGAATGTATAAAGTGAAATGGTTGTGTTTCTGTGTAACAATGATTGTTATTGGGAGCCAGCTTGGGTAACTGAAGCAGTGGGCATTTTCCCAGGAATCTACTGGTGAGAGACACACTGAGAGATTTTTACAGTTGAAATACTACTTCACTCTTGTGCTGTCCCCAAAAACATCACGGAAGCTTCAGTTTTGCATGTGCCTCAACCCTTGTGCCAAAGAAAATCATATAATCCAAGGGGCAAAGTGCCCCATTTCTTTGATGTCAGGGATCAAGTGCCTGGATTTCTAGATGAACTTTGGTGGGTATTGGCTTCCTCCCACCTCAGAAGCCATGGCAGGGGGCAGTTCAGTTGCTGAAAGAACCCAGGAGTCTGGGCACTGGCTGGGCTGGGGCTGCAGAGTTTGAAGGCTGGGCTGGAGTTACCTGAAGTCCCAAGGAGGATTCAAGATGCCCAAGAACTTAAGAAGTAAGTGGAGACTAGGAATTCTGCCCATCTAGCTTGGTGGTTTTTGGATCTTGTCTAAATGCTCCATCCATGTACCCCAAAAAAGGCCAATGGCTAAACCATTATTCTTTTAATCTGGCTAGTTTTTGGAGGGTCATAGCAATGAATTTTACAAGGACATGTCAGGTAAGGTGATATCTGAGTGAAGTCAGAGCAATTATTCACTCCCACAGCTTTAGGGCCTGGCTCTGTTTTCTTTATTTTTAAGGGGCTGTGTTTAAGGAACTTGCTGGGAAACTAAGCTACAGTCAAAATTATTTATTTCCTGATCCCAAAGAGCCTGCTAGTGTTCTCTCTTATCACACCTTTGAGCCAGTCATCCAGGGGGAATTGCTCCACATTATCCAAACTTGCCTTTTCCCTCAAGCCACATTAGTCTTCTTCTGGAAGCCTCACATCTGGCCCCTCCCCTGTGTTCACCTGGTAACTCCTACTCTTTCCCTAAGACCCAAGCAGTGGTTCCTTTGACTAGCTTTCTCTGAACTTCCTACCCTTAAATATATTCACTGTCACTGCATTCCTATAGCACTTTTTTTTTTTTGAGACGAAGTCTTGCTCTGTCGCCAGGCTGGAGTGCAATAATGCGATCTCAGCTCACTGTAACCTCCACCTCCCAGGTTCAAGTGATTCCCCTGTCTCAGCCTCCCAAGTAGCTGAGACTACATGCATGCGCCACCATATCTGGCTAATTTTTTGGTCTTGTTTTTGTTTTGAGATGGAGTCTTGCTCTTGTTGCCCATGTTGGAGTGCAGTGGCGTGATCTCAGCCTAACTGCAACCTCCACCTCCCAGGTTCAAGTGATTCTCCTGCATCAGCCTCCCTAGTGGCTGGGATTGTAGGTGCACACCACCATGCCCGGCTAAATTTTGTGTTTTTAGTAGAGACAGGGTTTCACCACATTGGCCAGGATGGTCTCAATCTCTTGACCTTGTGATCTGCCCACCTCGGCCTCCCAAAGTGCTGGGATTACAGGTGTGAGCCACCGCACCCGGCCTGCCATAGTACTTTCATTGCATGCCTACACATGGAGTCATCTTAGATGGCAACTAGGGCTTTTCTTCTTTCGACTCTTCTTTTCTCCTTGCATTCCTTCACCGGAAACTTCGTGTTTAACAAATGCTTAGAACACACTATGTGACAACCATTGTAAATATTGGATATTTAAATCCCCCTGATAACCTCATTAGAAGAGTACTGTTGCTACTCCATCTGATTTTACAAATAAGGAAACTAAGTCATTTAGAGGTTAAGTAAATTAACCAATATAACACAGCTAGTACAGGGCAGAACTGACATTCAAACCCTAACTCCAGAGTTCTGGCAAATGAACAACTAACAATGCTAATTTTTCTGGAGATAACAGGATATCTCCAAAGTACTAGAATTAGGACTAGGAAGAAGGTTTTTTATTGTGTATGTACGAGGAAGTATGGGGAACAAAAGCAAAATATTACAATGTTGAGATACTATCTTGCTTTATAAGCTGAGCCTGTTTTGCAGCATCTTTCTGAATTCTTTCTGCAAACAGGTATCAGATAAATAGGAGTAATTTTGTAAACCACCTTCTTCCCAGTGGCTCTTGGTTAAGGCCATTTTCCTCTGAGGTCTGTGAATAGGATCCTGAATGACTAACATTTGGTTAATCACTAATAGAGTGGTTAACACATAGGCTTTAAAGTTCAGATGATTTGGGTAACAGTCTCAGCTTTGCCTCGCTGTGTGGTCTTGGGCAACTTACTTGACATCTCTGAGTCTCAGATTCCTGATTTATAAAATGAGAATAGTCACTGCATCTACCACTGTATTTATCAGTCAGGATGAGCTTATGCCAGAGTAACAGGCATCTCGCATTTATCAGTGGCTCAGTACAACCAAGGTTTGTTTTTCATTCAAGCTTATGTTCACTGCAGGTTAGCAGAAGGGATTTACCCACTATGGTTACTCAGGGACATGGGCAGATGGAGCCTCCACCTAGACCAGTGGTTCTCCACCTCAGCCCTCTTAACATTTTGGGGCCAGATGGTTCTTTGTTGTGAGGGATGTCCTGTGCATTGCAGGATGTTTAGCCGCATCTCTGACCTCTACGGACCAGCTGCCAGTAGTACCACTTCCCCCAGCAGTGACAACCCAAGCTATCTGCAGAAATGTCCAATGTCCCATGGGAAGCAGAAATCACCCCTGCTTGAGCATCACTGATTTACACATGCACTGCCATAATCAAAACAATCAGAATGGCTGAAAAAAAGGAAAGGTTGAACAGAACACCGGCAATGAAATGCTCCCACGTGAAAATGACGTACTCACTTTTCCTCAGTTTGGATTGACTAAAGCTGGCCACTTGGCCAAATCTAACTTCAAGGAGGTAGGAATACAGTATTATTATAAATCAGGAAGGGGGAGAGCTGAAATACCTGTCAACAGTTCTAGTAAACAACCATCTAAGGCTGTTGAGAGGATTAAATGAAATACTGCGTGTGATGTGTTTAACACAGTGCCAAGCAACAATACGAAGAGTTCACTACTTAGGAACTGTTGATATTAGAACACAATGCAGGGCTGGCCAGGCTGGGAAGAATGGAGCTATGGGTCAAACTGGCTCTACCGACAGCTCCTTTGTAGGGACATAGAATTCGTACCTCACTTGTTAGAGCTTTCTTTTATCTAAAGGCCAGGAGAGGTTGGTTAATTTGTGGTGCTTAATTGCAAAGAGTGCTCTTATTAATCAATATTATTGGCCAATTGAAGATTCCTATTATTATTTAACAACAACAGCATCAGCAAAGAACCTGGTTGAGCCCTGCCTGAAAGCAATCCAGCCTCTTAGTTAGTAAGCTGACCTTCTTACTCTGGTGTTCTAGCCACTGGAGCCTTCTTCTTTGAACACACCATAGATACCATCTTTTCTAGCTCAGGGTTTGTTATTTTTCCTGTCTAGAAGGCTCCTGTCCCATTTATCTAGTTAATTCTTACTAATTTGTTTACTTTTCAGAAAAGCACTCCTGACTTCTCAGGCTAGATATTCCCTCCTCCACCCTCACTCTAATAAATGTTCATAGACCTGAAGCCTTTCCTTCATCACACATTACAATTTGTAATTATATATTTACTTGTGGGATTAGTTGATTAGTGTCTGTCTCCCTTACTGGTTTCCAAATCAGTCATGACTTTCTCTCTTTTGCTCGCCTTATAACCCCAGGGCCTTTCACCTGGAATATAGTAGGCACTCAGTAAATATAGATTGAATGAATGAATGAACAAATGAATGAAGGCAAAGTGAATGAATGAATGAATGAAAGTGAATGAAAGAAGGCAAAGTGAATGAATGAATGAATGAATGAATGAATGAATGAATGAATGAATGAATGAATGAAGGCCAAGACTAAACTCTAGGTCTACTGATACCTGCTTTGAAATCCTTCCTTTAAACCATGCTGCGGGTAACAATGTACTCATCCCAACAATACATTTTCCAGGAAAGGAAAGTGGGAAAAAGTCGTAACCTAAAATGTCAGGTCCTTCACTTCCTTGAGGGCACTCCTAGCAGAAGGTATGCCACCTGCACACATAGTGACCAAGTGCCTCACCCTGGCATGCCACCACAGTAGCTGTGTTTGCACAGAGCTCCCAGTTCCTGGTTGGGAACCATGGTGAAGAGTCTCTAAACAGAGCTGGCTGGGCAACCTCAAGCTGGAGCCCAGGGGAACAGCCTGAAGGCTGGAAGCACTGACAGGCCATTTCCGAGCCCCAGGTGGTAAGTCTGCTCTTCTTTCTCAGGTTTTAGGGGTAGCTCTTGGCCTCATTCATCTGGCCCACTCCCTGTGACCCTTAACAGCCTGGCAGCTGGCCTTTCAAACTTCAATGGAAATCCATTTTCTTCCTTCCTTTAACCTGGAGGGAATCCAAATCTCTTCCCCACTGGCTTGGGGCCCATTCGCACCCATGTGCTCGCCTCCATCTCCAGTAAGAAGTAATCACTTTCTTCTTGGTTAACTGAACCCTGGTCTGCAGAGAATCAGTGGGCTGCTCATTGCATCTTTCCCAGGCACACATCGATTGGACCTGCTCAAATGCCACTTACTCTCTGCCCACCACCTCTCTGCCTCTCCTTGTGTGCCTGTGAGTCTCTTTCTCTCTTTGAAATATGATCATACTGCTTTTTGCTGAGGCCATGCATGCCATACCTAAAAGTAATACAAGTAAATATTTAAGACAAAACTTCTCATAAATGGCAAAAAGAAAAGATTTGCTGTAGTAAAGCTGGGTTACTATGAACAAATCCCTTGGTACAAATGTATGCTAGAATAAAAATAAAACGTACAAGCAAACCCCCAAAATAAGCATCTTAGCTGACATCTTCCATAGTTCTAAATTTGTTAAATTACCTGTTTGGGGGTATGTAAACATGAAAATTGATGGTATTGGTCAGAAAGAAAGTCTGATAATTAATGCTAAAGTTTTTAGGTAACTAGCTAACATAATTATAAAGTACATCTTTTAAAAAAGAGGATGGCACAATAGTGGTGACATAACTCATTGAGTTTACTCCATTAACTCTGAAGAGCACTTGAAATCATAACAAGCAGAATGGCTGCTATTCCAGTGGCACAGCCTGCTGAACCAAGGACAAAAATGGTAATCTGAGGGAGAAATCTATGGTCTGAATCAAGAGTATGTTGCCTGGGCTATATATTTTTACTTAAGTGCATGGCAGAATTCTCAAGAGGCTAATTACAGATGAAATTATCTTCACCTTATAGATTAAATTTGTTCATGCAAGACTTTATTGACAAAAAATTGTCATAGTGATATATAAATTATTCAGACATTTAGGGCCATTGCTATTATGATGCAGTCTTTTATTAGAACAAGAAGTCATTTTTAACAGTCCAGGAAGAGTTATGCATTGTATAATTCCAGAGCTTGTTCATGACTAAAATCCATTCTAATATCATTCTTAAGGGAGTTGACTTATAAAAGGATGGCCTCCCTCCAGAATGGTGAAGACTGTTTAGCTGTGGTTGCTACTTTAATCTGATTTACTGTTTATGAGTCATAATGTGAGGATCTAGTCGGGTTACAACTAAAATCAATTTTATCCAGCCTCTGGTCTTTTTTCTCTCATTTTTGATTTTTAATTACTAAAGTAATACTTGATTGTAAAATAGCCAAGGCAAACAGATGTATAAAGAGTAAAAAGTGAAGTTCTCTTTTTAACCCGTGTATCCAAGCCAAATCTGTTCCCTTCCCTCTCTAGATATAACCACCATTGACTGGATAATGTTTTCTAAAAATGAACAGGACTACACACAAGGAGATTATATATGAAAATAAATTCACATGGGGTTAGATTATCTTAAACTTTTAAATAGAATCACACATATATTTTGGTCTACAACAAACTTTTTTCCACTTAAGCATATGTTATGGAGAACTATGCCAATATGTGTAGATACACCCTAATTTCTTTTAAACTATTGTGTGGTGTTCCATTCTATAGATTGCCATGGTTTATTTTACTTTTCTTCTATTGTTGGAGTTTAGATGGTTCCTGTTTCTTCACAATAACAGATATGTATCAGATGTATATATACATGCATATATATGCGTGTGGGTATGTGTGTATGTAATTGATGTGTGTGTGTGTGTATTTCTACAGCATTTCTATATGATGTAGTATTTCTGTAGGATGAATTCCCCAAAGAGCAATTGACTGAGCTAAATTGTATATGCAACTTAAACTTTGATATTGTCAAGGATACTATCATGTGACCTGAAAGTGCTCTGCTAATTTACACTGTGTGACGGTGTGTGTGATGGTGCCCTTTTTGCCATGCCTTCACCCCACTAGATATTATTCATCATTTCATTTTTGCCAATCTGGTGGGTAGAAAATCACATGCCAACGCTGATTTCCGCTGCATTTCCAAGGTTGGGAGTGAGGTGGACCTAGCCTTATCTTTAGGTTTTTTTGTGTAATAAACCTTCAGATGAAGCAAAATACAGTCATTGAGAACTGTACAGAACCCAAAAAACAAAAGAAAATGAGACCATTTAAGCTCAGAACTGCATACATAATGAAAAGGAGCCCCAAGCTGACTTCTTTAATGAGGCAGTACTAATTATGTTAAAAGTTAGCAAGATAAAAGAATGGAAAGGGCCCTATTTAGCCCATTGCATGCTGTGTAGAAAACAAGCTGGTGGGGTCAGGCTGTACCAGCTTTCATTGAATATCTGGACATGTACTGCAGGACCATGGACAAGTTATACACCTTCCATGTATCTCAACCTTCTCATCCATAAAATAGAAATGTTGTCATTTTCATAGGACAGTTGTAATGAGACACTGCATGTCTAATCTTTGGCACAGTGCCTGGAAAATAAATGTTGGGCTCTATAATTGTTAGCCATAATAATAGTAAACACAATAGCTACTATTGCTATTATTATCATAAGTCAAATAGACAGCCATACACCCACAAGGAGAAATAGAGTCTTTGCACAGTGACTAAGTGGCAAGTGAGCAGGTCAGATGGATATATGATTAGGAGAGATGTTAGAGAGAAATTCATTGATCCTTTGTAGAGCAGAGTACAGTTAGCCAGAGGGAAATGATGAATTATCTTCTAATTGCAAACTAATTAGTTATCAGAACAGGAGGGGATCTTAGAGGCCGTGGAATACAAAAATTTCATTGTGTAGATGAGAAACCAAGACTCAGAAAGAAGTGACTTTACCTAAGATTACACAGCTACCCAAGCAAGAGAAGCAAAACTGGGGTCTGTGCCCAAGTCCATGTTTCCTACATATTCATATTTTCTGAATTATTCTTCATTTTTTTTTGTACTTATGTAAATAACTATATTGCCATAAGTTAAGAATACTCACAAATTGTTTCCAAATTCTAGAGAAATCAGATAGAGAGAAACAAATATGCTCCAAATTGTGTTCACAGGAGTATACTTAATTGTTGAAAGCTGTCAATAGCTCAAAAGAAAAATTTCCTTGACTCTAGGGATGAGTCTCAGGCTGAAGACTGCTCCCTACCATTCTCCTACTCGTAATTCCTTGTACTCAAGACAGTAAGTTCAGTTCTGCATAGCTGGGGAAGCCTCAGGAAACTTACAATCATGGCAGAAAGGAAAGCAAGTACCGTCTTCGTAAGGTTATACTTGCGTAGAAACTGAGGGACCTGCCAAGCAGGTGCTTGCCTTTGGAGTCACTCTTCCAAAAGGTCTGGAGTGCTTTGCCCAGTTGAGAGGCCGCCAGCCCCGCTGAGATCCCTCGGAGGGCTCCACGCCCATTCAGAGGCGTACTCAGAGGAGGACTCTATTCTTCATCTTTTAGTTAAACAGAGAAAGATATAATGAAGAATGAGTCTGCAAAAGCACCTTTTTATTTCTTGTTTCTGATTTTGGATGACAGCTTTTAGAAAAATAACCAAGTTAAGAGTGCTTGCACATCAATAAAGAAATGACACCTCAAGAGAAAAATTGGACAAAGTGAAGACCAGGTAATTCACAGAACAGGAAGTACAAATGGCTAACACACATGTGAAAAGATGCTCAACTTTGCTAGTGATCAGGGAAGGACAAAACACTAGTCCTTCATTTATGCAGTCAACAAGAATTTTTGAGTGCCTGTAATGGACTAGGAGTGGTTCATTTTTCATCATCCAGATTGGCAAATATTTTAGAGCATAACGTCAAGTGCTGGTGAGAGTATAAGGAAATAGGTACTCTCAAACATAGTGTGAGGAGTGAGAAATTAATACATACATTTGGAAAGCACTTTGGACAGCTCCTGGCAGATTAATGCTCCTACCCCAAAAATATCCATGTCTTAATCCCCAGAGCCTCTGAATACACAGGATCACATGGCAAAGGGGAATTAAGTTTACAAATGGAATTAAAATTGCTAATAAGCTGATCTTAAAATAGAGAGATTTCCTGTATTATCCAGTGAGAGCCAGTGTAATCTCAAGGGTCCTTAAAAGTGAAAGAGGGAGGCAGATGAATCAGTCAGAGAAGGAGAAATAATGACAGCAAGGTCAACGTGCTTTGAAGACTCAACCTGCCATTGCTGGCTTTGAAGATGGAGGAAGGGGCCATGAGCCAAGGAGTATGCACAGCCCCCAGAAGATGGAAAAGGCAAGGAAGCAGATTCTCCCCTAAAGCCTCCAGAAATAAATGCAGTCATAGCAACACTTTGATCTTAGTGCAGTGAGATCCATGTCAGACTTCCAAGATAATAGGTTTTGTATTGTTTTAAGCCACTATGTTTGTGGTAATTTATTATAGCAGCAATAGAAAACTAATATAATTCTATTAAAATTTCAATCGAAATGTGTTGTGCCATTTGTCTCAGCAATTCCTCTTCTTGTTATTACCTTGGAGAATCACTGCAATTTGTATTTGAGGGACCACAGTCAAGGATGTCTGCTGTCACACTACTTGTATTGATGAACAATTGCAGGGACTTCAGCATGTTATCCATGAAATGGGATGGTAAGCAGATGTTAAAATGAATGAAGCAGATCTGTAAGTAACTAACATGCCAAATTCTCCCTTCAAAACAAAACACACAGAAGAAGCAAGTTGGAGACCACCGCACGCAGTATATACCAATCATATAAAATTGTCACTCTCACACAACTAAATTATATATTTTAATAATCCGTACAAGTGAAGGGAAGGATGCATGCCAAACAAAACAGCTATAATCATGCAGAAAACAAACAAAACAGTTATAACCATGCAGAAGACTATTGAGTTTGAAGAGTTTATTCCTTATATAACTTTAAAATAAAATTTAATTGAAAAATAATGAGAGATCATCTGAAGACTCATTCTCCCCAGCTCACATATACCTCTCCTTTGGTTTGATCTACTTGAATGCAAAAGGGCCTTGTGCTAACATGTCTGGGAAGAAAATGCTCCAGCATACAGGAGAAAGGATAATTTTGAATGACTGAATTTTCATTGGGGCTAGAAGTCACAGGACTCCCAGTTTTCTTAGTTCTGGCCAGGAGAGTTCTGGTTCTCTTGAGCCCCTGGTCCTACAGGGGAATGGCAAGGCAGGAATCAAGGGTGCACAGTCAAGGCTCTCTAGCACCTTCTCTACTAGTTATGCTATTACATTTTAGAGGACAACATTGAATGTTCCGTTTCCCAAATAGGCATTAAGTTTTTTGTGCATAGAGCACTGCAGTGGCCAATATGGGGAATGGAAATTTTTCATAACTCAGTTCAAACATCACCACTTCTCCAAAGTCTTTCCTGACATTTCCCAGCCACGTCCCCAGGTAGAACTGAGCATCCTCTTTTTTCAGCCTTCTTAATGTTATCTATATTTATACTGAATGCTAGATTGCATTCATTGTTTTTACGTATGTCTCCTCAACTAGACTGTATAACTCTTGAATTCGGGCATAATGCTTTATTCTTTGTGGTATTTCATGCCTTCCACATAGTAGGGCCTTATATAGCAAGTACTGGATTATTATAAACAGGATGTACTTTTTTACACTCAAAGGATTTACAACCCAGTGGCTAAATGAAAGGTGGTATAGTTTGCATATGGTTTGTTTGACTCTTCCAAGTCTCATGTTGAAATTTGATCCCCAATGTTGCAGATGGGGCCTGATGGGAGATGTTCAGATTATGGGGGCAGATCCCTCATGTCTGGCTTGATGTCATTCTCAAGAAAGTGAGTGAGTTCTCACTATTAGTTCCCACAAAATTTGGTAGTTGAAAAGAGCCTGGCACCTCTCCTCTCTTTTGCCTCCTCTCTCATCGGCTCCCCTTCACCTTCCGCCATGAGATGAGTACCCTGAAGGCTTTACCAGAAACAGATGTTGGCACCGGGCTTCTTGTACAACCTGCAGAACTGTGAGTCAGATAAACCTCTTTTCTTTATAAATTACCCAGTCTCAGGTATTCCTTTATAGCAACAGAAACAGGCTAAGACAGAAAGCAAGTTAAGGCAAAAAAGATTACATTAAGTTAAAATGTGACTTTCTCATGATAGATGTGATGGTTACCTTTCTAAGGGATAGTGACTGCAGGGAGCATGAAGGTGGCTTATTGGAATGCTGGTCATATTCTATGTTTTGATCTGGGAGTTAGTTATACAAATGTGCTCATTCTGTGAAAAATTATCAATTATCTGTATATACGTTCTTCTTCAATAGAAAGTTAAAAAATTTTCACCTCCTCAGACAGGTCCATCTTGACCACTTTATCTAAAATAGCTCCTATTCTTGCCTTATTTTCCTTATTTTTTTCTTCATAATTCTTGTCACTCCATGGTATTATATTATAAATTTATGCCTTTATTAAATCCATAAGGATTGGACCACTGTCAGTCTTTTTCATCACCATGTCCCCAGAGCCTCAAGTGGGGCTGAGCACATGGCCCTCAATGACTATTTGTTGAATTTTCTATGAATACATGTAGTAATAAGGAATGAAGTGATTGACTTTCACTCAGTAACATCACAAAGGACACCTGATTTTAGTTGCATCATTAGGAGACTATGCTTATCGAATGGATGGAAAATAGAAGGAGATAGACTGTGAGCTCACAGTAGTCATCATTGGACTGCAAAAGTACTTAAATAAATGCCCTTAAATTTTCTCTCCAAATGGGATGGGCCACAAAAACACTACCCGGGGCATTTGCAAAATCTAATTATCTTTTAGAGAAGTTTTTCCTGAGCAAGAAATTTATCTCAAGAAGGCTTCAAATGTTGATTTACTTTAAAGTTAGACTTCCTGTTCTTTCTCATGATCTACCAATTACACAGGAGATAGCCAAGGCGAGAACTGGAAAAGGAATATGCAAAGACAAATAGTATCCTAGGAGGGCAATTTTCCCAGATTCTTCTGTTTTCTTGTTCTGTAAGGTTTCTTTTAAGCTATATTTTACAAACCATACAAATTACCAATTTAAAGTGTTCCATTCCATGGTTTTTAATATATTCATAAAGTTATGCAACCATCACCACAATCCATTTTAGAGCATCTTCATCACCCCACAAAGAAGCCTAGTACCTATTAGCAGTCACTCTCCATCTCTGCCAATTCTCCAGGCCTGGCTACCAGACTCACTGACTTTCTGATTCTATAGGTTTGCCTATTCCGCACATTTCTTATAATAGAATCATACAAAATGTTGTCTTTTGTGACTAGATTCTTTCATTTGGTATGATGTTTTCCGGGTTCATTTACATTATTGTGTTTCAGTATTTCCTTCCTTTTTATTGTAAAATAATACTCCAGTATATGGATATATTACATTTTTGTATACATTAATCAGTTAATGGACGTTTGTACTTTTTCTTCTTCTCAGCTATTATGCATAACACTACAATGAACCTGCAAGCACAAGTTTGCGGGGTCATATGTTTTCATTTCTCCTGGATATACATCTACAAGGGGAATCTGTAGATCAGATGGTAACTCTACATTTAACTCTTTGAGGAACTGTTTTCTAAACTGCTCTCAAAAGTAGCCACAACATATTACATTTCCACCAGCAATGAATGAAATTTTTCGTTTTTCCACATGTTCTTTTAACTTTCAAATACATTTCTTGTAATACCTGATTTGCATATAACTATCTCTGTCATAAAATCAAATGGGTATACTTATATCTTAGAATCTGTGATATTTACTTATGTCCCTTATTAGTCCCTTACTAATATTGCTGCTGCTGCAACTACTGCTGCTATTGATGATGATACATAGCATTTATTAGGGACTTATGATATTACAGTCACTGTTCAGGTATGCTACATGTGTTAACACACATTTAATCTTCTCAGCAATCCTCTAAAATAGATAGTCTAGATGAGAAATAATGATAACTTGTACTGGAGGAACAGTAGTGGGATATTAAGAAGTGAACATGTTACATCATTTATCTATTTACTCAGTCCACAATATTTATTGAGCATGCCCTCTCTGCTAGGCATACCGTGTAGTTTACCAAGTTGACTGCTATAAGCAAAAGAGATTTGGTCTCTATCCTTAATGAATTTGTAATCTATGGATTTGAAAGATATTTAAGAAATGAAATCAAGATGCATTGTTAGTTAACTTGATATGGAAAGTGATACACAAAAAGGTTTCCAGTTGGGGCGGCAGGAAGACAGTTGTGCTATTTTCTTAAGGAGCATGGAGGTTTGGGGAGGTGGAAAGGTGGGTATAAGACAGAAAAAAAAATGGTTTCTCTTTTGAACATGTTGATCTTTAGGGATCTGTGAGACATATAATAAACAGCTGGAAATACAGCTTTGGAATTTAGAACAGAGATCTGCTCAATGTATAAATTTTGGAGTCCCACAGATCACTGAAATCATGGGCACAGTTGCCTAGGGGAAGTGTAAAAAAATGATGTGAGAAGACTTTCTAGGACTAGACCTCGAGGAACTGTGACATTTAAAGACAAGTTAAAGAAAGACAAGGCAGTCAAGAAACAAGAGCTTGTAATGCTCCTGAAGCCAGAAGAAAAGTGTGTTTCCTGGAAAAGAGCCATCAACCGTTGTGAATGCCACTCAGAGGCCCAGAAGGGTGAAGACGCTTTGGATTGAGAGGCCTGGCAGTTATTAGTGACCTTCTGGATAGCCATGTGGTAGGGTAGTGTGGGAGAGTACACAAGGCCAGTAGAACATGATGGAATGGAGGCAGAAAAATGTTATAACTCTTTTTAAAAGCTTGGTAGAGAAGAATCTGGAATAGGGCAGTAACTAGCAGGGAAAGAAACATGGTTCACTTTGCCTTTGATAGAAAACACTAGAAGAGTACTTATGGCTATTGGTAAGAATTAAGTAAAGTATGAAAGTAATGATTTATGTTCCAAGTTCAATTATACTTTATTAATTTTGCCTGCACCTTTTGTATATAGATTGAGCAAATGTTGAAAATTTTACTAAGCACAGGGTAGCAGAAAAACATGAACTCCATCCTGGACCTGTCATGTATAGATTAAGTTATTTGATTGCTTTAAGCTTCAGTTTCCTCATCCTGCTTTCAGGATTGTTGCAATGATGAGAAATCGCATATGAGAAGTCATTATTATCACACCTGGCACATAGACAGCTCCCAATAAATGGTAGCGTTTATTATTTCGCTCCACACAGCTGTGGGATTTGTGTTAGTCAAATCCTTTCTTAGGTTTTCATTGCTGGCAGGGATGTTGTTTCCATTAATCTAAGCTTCAAATAGCTGACTTGGTTTCCTGTTCCTAAGCCTAATTCTCAAATGATGCTTCATTCTTCCATCATCAACATGCATTCAATTTTTCAACATGGCTTTACCATTTTGATTACATTACTCAGCCATATTTTTAATCATCTACTGTTGTCATCATTGTCATTATCATTCCATAAAAGGGAGTTCCCCAGCATCAACCTGCCATTCACAGCCCTGGGCTTACACTGCTTGACTTGATCTATTTCTACATCTCACTCCATTCTGCCCTTCTACAAGACACATTTTCTACTGTTCTGTTATGTCCATCCTCTCATCACCCTTTGGACTTGATCTATGATATTTTCTCCCTAGAGTTGAACTTGATTCCTTTTAGAATGATTCTTATAGTCTTTGGCAATCTTGGGATATGATATTCTCAGTTTAATCCAACCCTTAGGATTTCTTTTAGAGTGGTTCTAATGGTCTTTGGCAATCTTGGAATATGCCATGCCTAGTGGAATTCAACTCTTATGACTCTCCTACCCAGGAAAAGTGCCCACCAGATTACTGCAGCCTCATCTGGACAAACCTTGGACAAGCATGAAAACAAGAGAAAAATCGCAATGCCAATTGATATGATGAGTAATATACCTTGATAGAGAAGTTCCTAGAATGCACTAATTGTTTCACAACTTCAACTGTCTTCTTGACACCTCCAGTGATGGTTGCACCGTCACCTTGAATTCAGGAGGTTTGAGTGTTAACTTGCCATTATCAGCTCCATTTCTTTAGTGTTCTTTTCCTGGCAGTATGCTATTTGTTCTTCCAGTACAGACTAGAACTATTACTAGTCCAGTAATATTATAATTAGTCAAAACTCTAATATCGTTTTGATTCCTATAACCCTTGCCCCATACCACCAACTCTACTATCATCCATTTAGTCATCATTACTCAGACTCCTTAATGATTTTGAATTTATAAATTTTTCCCATTTCCCTGACATTTTAACCTATATCCTAGTCTTCCTAGTTCCTCACTTACAACACTCAGTGATTAATCTTCTCAGAACTGCACTTTGATCATATCACCACCCAGATAAAAAACCCTGTGACTCCATATATTTGAAAAATAATGTCCAGATGTCCCTATCCTACCCTTTCATCTTTTTAATGTTTTCCTGCTTCTTTTTAAAAAAATCTTATTCCAAGCAGTGTATTCTACTTGCTTTTTTTCCCAGTGTCGCCCTGGAGTTGTTCTTGCTTTCTCTCCTTTGCTCGTATAGTTTCACTCACATACAATCATCTTCCCTCAAGACTCTCTTAAGTTGAACATCTTTCAGAGAATCAGCGCCTTAGTGTTAATGATTCCCATTGTATGAGCTAAGAGCACTCAGCTAGCTTAATCATGTCCTGGATGTTAGTCATGTAATGCCTTGTTTTTGCCCTTCTTTCATTTCTTAGAATTTTACATCTGGTAGACTCTTAAAGATGACATTATCTTTGGCTGTTTTGCTAGAGGTAAAGTGTTCATTATATGGGGACCTTTGGTCTCTTATGTGTGATTCAGCCCCCACCAGGAATGTCACATCAAAGAGGGACAGTGACCAAATGAAATACGTTCAGAGGGAGAGTGCTATGGGAAAAAAGGGTGGGGGAGAGATCTGAAAATGGGAATATTCAGGGTTGGTAGGTTGGACAGTTGTCTCCACATAGTTATAGAAAAATATTTAGAGTTAGTCCATGTGACCCAGAGAATAAAGGGGTCATTAACATGTTTTATATGAAAATATTTTAGCAATCAGTACAGCAGAAACAAGAATCCATTAGAAAGGAAATTGGCTGTAGGTTCAACGTAGAGCCCTAGAGGGCCTCCTTGCTGTACTAGACGTGAAGCCTTTGGTTTCTGGATCGTGGCAAATTTAGGCATTCCTCAGGAAGGTGCTGGGGTTTTAGGGTAGCAGGGGTTGGTGACGGGGAGATAGTTTGAGCAGTGGTTATCTAACACTAGTACGGAGGTGCTTTAACAACTAGCACATATTCACTAGTACCTGCTAGCTGAAGATCAGATCTGGCCAGTTAACAGGTTGACTTTCTGAAACTTGGCATAGGAAGAATCTACCTCTAGAATTGGACAGTCTGAGTAGTGGTTTTCCAAGACTTGGACAGCTTTCAGAAATACTACCAACAGGAGGAAGTTATAGGGAGATAGATTCTCAATAAAATATTATCTAAGTTTTAACCATTGGAGCTAATAGTACATAATATTGGCCTAGAAGACCTTTACGGCTCCTTCAAACCTTGAAATTACAGTTTTATAAATTTATAATAATGTACTTTCTTCATTTTATAGATGAGGAACCTAAAAGGAAGGACACGTGCCTGAGATCTGCTTTGTTGTCACTGTTTAACTTCCATATCATGGATTTGCTTTTCTATGTATATTTGTCTTGCTCTCAACCGCAGTTTGCTTCTTCTACTGCCTACAATGATTAGAAGCATAGTATATATACACAGGGTGTTAATAAGCATGTGATATATGAATGGATAGATTGTTCATCCCTGTCCACATCTCAAGCTCAGGATCCCACAGAGAAAACTTCATTCATCCCGTGCTCCCTTCTGCTTCAGACTATTGGAACTCACCACTGCTTCTTCTGTCCCTGACCAAATGCTAATGGAGGTGCTAATGAGGCCCTCTGGCCATCAGAAAGAAAGAGAAATAAAATCAAATAGTCTAATCAATCCACAAATTCTAGTCACTGAAAAAAAGTGGTCATATTTCCTATAGAAAGCCAGACGGGGACTAATGGGCACTAAAGCATTGGTCTTGGCTCTTGTGGGTGTGTAGTTTGGAGGTTACCTGTTGTTTTTTCAGGGATTATGAGGCACCACTTGGCTTCCATTTGGGTGGAGCTCACCAGAACTCTTTTCCAAGTCTGAGTTGTCTGTTTGCTTATTAAATGGAAAAGGAGGGCAGAGAGTAACCTCTTTGTATAAGGTGAGCCTAATATTAATAGCAAACATTTATTGAGTACTTATTATGTGCCAGGAACTATACTAAGCATTTTCCTTGGAAGAGTTCATTGAAACCTGTACCATTATTTCCCCTACTTTATACATAGGGAAACTGAGGCATGGACCGGTTAGGTAATGTGCTCAAGGTCACACAATAAGTGGCTAAATATATGGTCAGACACATTTTAGCTAGTGCTAAGTCCATCAGCTGCATTCTGTAGCCCATGCTCTTGACTGTTTCTGCCAATACCATGTCAACCTGAGTGGCTGCATCTTCCATTCGCGAACTCTGAGAATGCGGAACAGCTCCTGCTTTGAGCATCTCAGTGAGAATGGGGCTGAAACCTCACAAAATGGGAGTTTAATAGATAGGCTTGAGGATGATAGGGAGGTCAGGGGTAGGAATATGCCAGAACCATCTGGTGGGCCAGAGCAGAAACTCTGTGGCCTGTGTGACCTGTGTTTGGCAGGTTTTAGAGTTCAGCCTTTTTCAGGCCTCCCAAAAGCACACAGAAGATTTTCACTATAGCAGGGAGCCACATGGGCCTTATCCGGTGAGAATCAAGACAACTGCACTTAAAATCAGTATTGTAAGTGAAAAGCACATTTAAGTGTGAAATCAGTAGGTGTGCTAGGTTGAAAATCTAAAATATGAGTCAAGAAGTTAGGAGTAATTAGGTGTAAAGAGAGACCTTGCTGCTCATGGATTAACAAACTCAAGTTTGTTTTTTTCTGAAGGTCTTGTGTACATTATGGGTGTGAGCCTGTGTGCATGAGTGATTGTGTGTATGTCTGTGTGTGTGTGTGACAGAGAAAGAGACAAAGACAGAGAGAGAGACTGTGCAACTCACTGCAAGTCTACATGAATTATGAGAGGCATTCCCCAGTAGTCTTAGTCCCACTCTAGGGGTTCAGTAAGAACCCCCAGAAGGAATCTCTTCTGAGATTAGTCACACCTGCTGACCAGTAGATGAGGGGTCCATGGTCCAAACAAAGCAAGTATACCAACTTTTAATCTAGTTAGTCCTTTGTTTAACAAACTCTAAGGTACATGTAAATCACCTGGGGTGTCGAGTTAAAATTCAGATTCTGATTCAGTAAGTCTGGGACAGGGGCTGAGAGTATATTTCTAACTAATTCACAGACATTTTGCTGGTCTGTGAACCACACTCTAAAGTCTACATAATTTTCTCTTTTGATCCTAATATAATGTGTGTGAATTTCCATATTTGACAGATAAAAGTGCTGAGGCATAGAGTACTGAATGATTTGCTCAGTCATGGAGCTAATGGGTTCAGTCCATGTGTGATGGCCACAGAATCCAAGCTGCTCCTGTTACACACCACTGTAGTACACATGCACATTCAAGCTGCAGCTTCTTTGAGACTCAGTGTAGTGGCATACAAACGTGGTCCTTGGCACTGGGACACAGGACAGGCCCCAGCATCCCTGCTGGTTTACTCAGCCCACTGTTTTCTTGGGTGCCTGGGTTTGGTGTATGCTGGGACAGGAGTCTGGCTTTACCCACTCTAACCTTCTTGTTCAGGACCCCAGTCAGCTCCTAACCTAGGGTTGGGCCCACTTTCTATTGTCCCAATCAGACGCTCAGAACAACTCCCATTACTTTTGTTGGACTAGCCACTAGACACAACTACAGGCCCTCACGCTGCCCCTTGGATGGAACTAATGAATTAGAGTACCACTTGGAATGTTCTAAAGTAAAACAAGCCTGCCTTTGGGATTATTTGTTTGCCATTGCCAGTCACACCCTCAAGGGGCCAGCCCTTTTCTCTCCATATTTTTAACCATGCTGTCCTTGGTTCTCTTTCCTGGTCTCCGTGTGACCTTCTGACATGCCTAATGGTAAGGTGACACTATTTCTGAGATGGTCTCTAGCTTCCTGGGGCTGATATTTGAGTTGCATAATGAAAGCAAATAACCAGTCACTTGTCTCTCTGCTTTGTTCTTTTCCCCACTCTTCCCATCTTTAAATGCATAAAACCTGAGGAATCTACAGCAAACACCATTTTTCCATAAAGCCTTTCCTAATCACCTCAACATACATTGACCTCTCTTTTCTCTATACCCCCCTACCCAACAGCATCTTCCTTTCATGTGTCTCATAGCACTTGACACTTTTGACCTTTCACTATGGGCAGCCTGAGCCGTGGCTTCCCTTTGTATCTTTGGTTCCTCAAAGGGAACTCCAAATCTGGTTGGTCCTCCTATCTCCAGCAATATGCTTTGCACATTGTATGTGCTTAGTAAGTGGCTGTTAAATGAATGAAATTATTCCAAGTCAGACTAATAGTTGGGATGATGAAGGAACAAAAACCACAGAGGTGGAAGAACAATTGAGAAAAAAGGAAGCTGGGAAAAGAGGAGACTCCCTGAAGGTCTC
Organism: Colobus angolensis palliatus; assembly: GCF_000951035.1. Taxonomy (NCBI): domain Eukaryota; kingdom Metazoa; phylum Chordata; class Mammalia; order Primates; family Cercopithecidae; genus Colobus; species Colobus angolensis. The sequence goes on along the minus strand of NW_012117043.1, from coordinate 7,917,480 downwards.
ATAAAAGAAATGTGGTTGATCTCTCTCAAAGGGTGAGTAGGACTTCCATAGTGGGATTACTAATAATTATAATAATAACTAAAAGGTATTGTGTGCTTACCATGTTCCAGACACTGGCTAGACCATGTTCTCATTTTATCCTCATCATAGCCCTGTAAAGTAAGTTGTTTCTGTGATCGTTTCCATTTTATAGATGAGGAAACACAAGGAAAGGCACAGAGAGGCCAGTTCACTTTCTCCAGGCACGTGGGTAATAAAGTTATGATTTGAATCCATCACTGGAACTCCACAGCATGCACTTTGAATACCAATGCTCTAGGTAGAGATGGAAATGCTCCAGGCGCAGGTAAAGCCATGAGCAAAGGCAAGACAAGAGAGGGAAGCAGCAATGCACCCCACACAGCAGGGGCAGACAGGCTGGCAGCGGCCACCATGGTGCCAGGCAAGGCTGGGAAGGTGGTCTGGGCACAGTCGGGGGTCATGTTTTCCCCTCATGAGAATGAAGACTATGAGTTACAGAGAAGAAATACCAAGTCAAATTTGCACTGAGAAGCATTATTTATGTGCTGTCTCTGGCCCTGCCCGGGGCTGCTGTTGTGTGGGGAACGAGGATCCCAGCCAGTGCCCCTGAACTGTTCTGTGGGCCAAGGAGCTCACTGCAAAGTCACACTTTGGAGAATAAAACTGCTGGTGATGCCCAGAGTGGCCCAAATAAAAGTCAAATACCACATTCAGTCCTCCAGGGGTGTTTTTGCTATTAAATTAAGTCTGGAAAATAAATAATTGTCTTTGGATTTGATTTGAGAGATTTTTGGTCATTGAACACTCAGGAAAAAAAAGGGGGGCTAACTATTTCTTGAAAGATTGCTTGACTGGCTCCCCCTGCCAGACAACAGCGGATCACAATGAAGGCATGCTGTCTGCAAGGAGATGCTTTTCTCCCCCTCCTTGACACAATTATCCCAGAAAAATAGAGGGGGGAGGGGAGGCTTCGTCATATGTTCCAATTTTTATTGCTACATTCCTTGGATGGCTCCATATGTTTACCTTTTGCTGACTTTAGACTTGGTGTTCTCTGTGGCTGCTGGCGTCGGCCACAGAATTCTTTCATGTCTATTACTTTATTAAGGAATGTAAAAGCCACATACAGACCGACCAGGGGACACAACAGTAGGAGACACAAATAACCCTGAATGCGCTCGCAAAGAGGAGGCTTCACACCTAATTCTCCCGGATGAGTTGTAAGGCTCTCCAGGACCAAAAGGGGGCACTCTTAGCACTTGCTCCCAAGCCCAATCAATAATACCATTTTGATAAGTAAAATAGTGCAGAAACAGCACCAGGCTTTAAGATTGGTCCTGATGAAAGCAGAATGGGGTGAAAGAAACCAGCTTCATTACTAGAGATTTAATTTTTTTTTCTGACTTTTCATCAACTAGAAATAGAAGCTCTAAATCATGGGGAGATGGTTAAAATTAAATGGGATAACTGCACAAAAAATTGCTTTGCACAATGCCTTGGCACATCTATCATAAATGCTCAAAAAGAGTGGCTATTATGTACTCAACTCTTTCTACTTCTTAAAAGGGGCACTGAAGCTAGGTCCAGATTGGCTCATAACACAAGAGTGTAATAATGGAATGAGTCTTTATATTGAATACCGTTAGACAGGACTGAGGGATAACAAGTAATGACTCAATTCCTACTGTGCTGGACACTTTGCATAAATTATCTTGTTATCATGATTTTGTAGATGAGGAAATTGAGGCTCAGGATGACTAAATATATTGTCCTTGTATGTAGGAGATGCAGGATTTGAACCTAGGTCTGTCTGATTGATTCCAAGCCTGAGCTCTTTCTTTTATTAAATTTTTTTTTTTTTTTTTTACTTTTTGAGATGGAGTCTTGCTCTATTGCCCAGACTGGAGTACAGTGGCACAGTCTCCGCTCACTGCAACCTCCACCTCCCAGGTTCAAGCTATTCTCCTGTCTCAGCCTCCTGAGTAGCTGAGATTACAGGCATGTGCCACCATGCCCAGCTAATTTTTGTGTTTTTAGTAGAGATGTGGTTTTGCCGTGTTGGCCAGGCTGGTCTTGAACTCCTGACCGCAGGTGATCCGCTCACCTCGGCCTCCCAAAGTGCTGGAATTGGAATTACAGGCGTGAGCCACCGCACCCGGACAGCCTGAGCTTTTTCTATCAGACAAAAAACAGTTTAGGATCTTCTGTTCATAATGCATTATTTTCTCACTTAGTCTCAGACCCCCACAATCACTTTACCAAAGCCTGAAACCAGTGCCAAAAAGCTGTAATCCCTTGTAGATTACAATTCCATTTCAACTCAAAGACCTTAACTAAAATTCTTCACTTTTTCAGCAAAGCTTGTTTGTGGAGAAAGGAAGAACTGAGGGGCTAGGTAGTGGAGGTATTCCCTGTGCCATCAGCCTCCAAAGATGTTTGTTGGTGTCTGGAAGATCCTTGCTTGTTTTCCTTTCAATGAGTCTCTCCAGGCTTCGGCACCTGCTATGTAATGACAAAACCATTGCTATGAAACACACCAAAACCAAGTCCTCAAACTTCACAGAATTCATTTTATTTCAGCACCAGTCCTCTTCCCATTTCCTTCCCAGGATCTTCACTCAACTTGAAGATTTCTGCTTTCATAGGAGTTTATAGTCTGCACTGTAACCACCCAATACATTAACAAGTTTAAAAAAAGAGTGTTCTTGCTCAGAAAGAGCTAGAAAGACTGTGTAGAGCTAGGGGGTGTGTTTTTACCTCCCTCCCAGAAGCCAATAGCCACTTTTTTTCTTTTTCCTGGGAGATGCTCAGTGATTAGGAGTAGAAATACTTTGACTTGACATGCAATGGACAGAAGGGATTCTTTGCTGAGATGACAAAATGTGTTTGCTTTGTGATTTTCCTTACGATCCTGAAGTGGGTGAATGACTTGCAACTGAAGGATGTTTTGATTATCAAGAGTGTTGCCCCTTAGCCAAACTAAGAAAGACTTCAGTCTCACTTAGGATTGAATGTTCTCTCATTGAGTATAGGAGTATAGGGTGTTCTGGTCTGTAACAATGTCCTGGTTTTTAGCCCCGCAAGGCTTTCAAGATCTTCAGAAACAACATCTCTTTCCATCTCTGCATCACTGGTGAAACTTTTTATAAAACTAGATGCTCTTTCTAATGAGAACTGGCTATGTGTATCTAATGTTTGCACTGGGGCAGTATTTCCCAAGGCAGTAGTAAAGGCTCTGAGAAGTCCTACAGTAAAGAAACCTATGTCACTTTACTTAATCCAGGGATTCTCATATATATCTGACCACAGAATCCTTTTAGCTAACATCTATTAATATCCCATGGAAACAGTTTAGGTATAAACATATAAACTCTTGGAACTGCTTAGAAGGGATAACCTCAACTTATTGATGGATTTGGATAGACTATTTAAAGCAGAACTATTGGTCACAGATTTGGAATAAACACTGAAGCTGCCTTCGTGGTCTGTCTGAATTATTTTTAGATCTGTGTAAGTATTTATTTTTAGATCTGTGCATGTGTTTATATATACTCCATTAAATGCACAAAATGCATAAATATGCATTTTAGCTGTGAGGTTAGAAGATCAGGAGAAAAAAAGGAGAAGATATTCCTTTTTATAAAGAAGCAATCGGTGTCTTGCAGGACAAGGGAAAATCTATTAATTTTAAGGCATCATTGGTACCTTCTATTGCTGGCAGGCTCTGGTCACAAAATTAGCATCATGTAGCTTCCTATAATGATAAAAACACCTGAACTCCTGTTCTCCATGAATGCCCTGACAATTAGAGATAACGCTTCTTCTTATCAACCTCCCTTGATTCTTTTTATTCAGCCCAGCCCACTCTTCAGCCCCAATGCAGCACCCAAAACACTTCTTTCAAAGTCATTGATACCTATATGATATACTCACTGGTACTCTTTTGGATGATGCATTAAGTAATTCAGAAGACCGTGTTATCGTATTCAATGTTGTGATCTAGTTTTTATTTCCAGAGCATGTTTGAAACCATCTAAAGAAAGTTCTTAGAAACCCACTCTGGAAAAAAAAAATAAAAGTACAATGATATATATTTTTTTTAATTGTTGAAAAGTCATGGGAATTCTTTTTAAATATTTTAAATGAAACATAAGGTTACTTTCTGAAATAGAACTTTACCCATGTATTTTTTTAATTGTCATATATAGGCTGATTTTAAAGTAAATAAGAACACAAGGTTCATATTATTTTAAATGTATATTGTATTTGTCTTCTCAATGCTGTGGTTTTTAGGTCTGTGAATAGCATCATAGTATGGAGCCAGCCTATTAAGCAGCCTGTTTGGGTAAGGAAACCCTTAGACCAGCACAATGTTGTATTGCTCACTGTGTCCTTCCAATATGGTTAGAATTCCACAACCTAAATGATCATTTGTTGAACAAATTCATGCTTTTATTAGTCAAAATACAGAGAAAACAGAGCCTCCCTGTTTCAAGATATTTGCTAATGCATGGTTAATTATCACATATAGCTTACTATAATTCATTTTACAGGGGAGACCTCCTGCAGGTAACATACTAGCAGTTTATGAACCAAAATAACCTCACTATAGATTAGAGCCGTCCCAGGGCCGCTCAGACAGTTGGTGCTTCTAGACCTTCTCACTTCACATTGCTAATTCGAACAAGGCTTTATTTTTATATTTGTCAGCAGCAAGACTGTAGGATGGTTGTTAAACCTCTCCCAGGCCTAATTAGAGCAGCAATGCTCGCATTCATAATGAAGCTCGTGTCTTGCTCAGGAGGCAGTGATCTGGGCTGTTACAGTAGCTTCCTGGCAGGCCCTCGCTGGCAGTTTTAAGGTAGCTAGTGACTGCGATATTAAGTGACTGTTGAAATTCATTGACTCCACCACGGCTAATGTGTCTAGATGACAACAAGTTTACACGGTTCTTTTATAGTTACAGCAAATGGGTCCATTTAAATATTTATTGGGTGATTATGGTGATGTGAAATGGAAAAAAAAAATGCAAAGTGCAATATCTCAAGTATGGCTGTTTTTAACTGTTTATGTGGGGTCCGGATCATGGTATCACTCAAAATCGCTGCATCTTTCCCTTATAAATATTTATACTAGATCGGCAGTGATGAATGCTAATTTATTTGCATTTTGTTTCTTTATTGACTTCTCCCTGGGCAGAGGTTAGCTGTGAAAAGTCATGCATGCAGGCTTACTGGATTGAAGGATATTTCGATCTGCCAACCAAGGGGCGTTTTGCTTAGCTGGGGGGAGGACGGTTCACTTTGCTGAAACTGAAGAGCCCTTTTTGCTCTTGGAGATGCAGCCTGAGAGCGTATTCAGGCAGCTGGTGTTTTGCCCTCTGTCAGAGCTGATGTGCACACTGGCAAGCAGTTTTGCCTCCAAAAGACTGCTTTTCTGTATAGCAACTTGTCAAACCTCCTTGGACTGAATTGAGTGAGGCTGGCTGATCTGGGGATTTGTCAGGCTTCTAACTCAATGTGTTTTTTCTTATTCTGTGAATCACTTAAAAGATTACATTTTCACAAAAGCAAAAAGGCATATATCTTAAACTGAATGGGGCATCTGAGACAAAGAGAGGAGTAGCTGAAAGGAACCCAGCTTTGTGCTGTAAAGACTAAACCTATATGATACCAAAGATCTCAAAAAGTCTGTAGGGGAAACTGTCAGAAAATTCCAGGCAGATAAAGGGCAAATGGAAGCTGTCACTTTGCAATTGGATATTTTGACTCACTATGTAGCTAGAACATAAGATAGTGATTCTCAATACACCATCCATAATGCTATTTATTATTTTCTTTCTCATGTCTTGAAACAAACTATATCTGTATAGCCTCAATATGTGTACATGTAGAATATTCAGGAGGTTTTTAGTAGCAGCTTTTGAAATAACCCATTACGACATATAGGATGCCCTGGAGAGCTGATGACTGTCTAAATGAAAGTTTGCATGAAACACTTAAGGCCACTGAACCAGAAATCTCTGAAGCCACCATAGTTGTTTCAGTTGGCAAAAAATAAATAAATAATAAATAATCTCTGACTCTAATTATGTATCTCTTTTTACAAAATGCACTCATTTAGAGTTTGACCTTTTCTAGTGGACTCCAATCTTGAACCTGTTCCAAGGACATTAATTACCCAAGAATCCAGAACTATCTCAGGATGTGATCAATAGTATATCCTTCTGGGCACAGATGTAGCAAGAATTCACCACAGTGTGGTTCTATAAAGTCAGGTTATTTAAAGAGATTTAAAATTATGTGGGAATCTCACTATTAAGAAAATTCTGTGGTCAGGGGTGGTGGCTCATTCCTGTAACCCCAGCATTTTGGGAGGCTGAGACAGGATTGCTTGAGCCCAGGATTTTGAGACCAGCTCAGGCAACATAGCAAAACCCTGTCCCTAAAAACAATTTAAGATGAGAACATTATGGTGAATCTTTGATCATATGAAGACTCCTCTGAGGAATAGAATTATTCTGAAATCTACAAAGGTGTACTCTAACTTAAGAATCTAATCATATTGACCCTCAAATTAAAACTTGTAATCATGAATTCCTTTCAATGTAAGAATTCATGGCTTCATTTACTGTTCACAGTTATAGCTATTTGCAAGTGACTCATGATAGGTAGTTCATTATTTCTTTTTAATTTGAATCTTCTGAGCTATGAAGATGATGTGCAGAGGCTGATCACGTCATGCAAAACAAAAACCCGCATCTCAGTCCAGTTTTGTTGGTCTCAATTAATATAAAAGTATCTTTTAATCCTCTCAGCTCAGTGAGGATGCATTTACTCTCCCCATTTGATAAATGAAGAAACATGGCATTAAAGCAACTTTGGCGTTTTCTGGAGATCTCAGGTCTGTTTGAGAGGTGTGACCTGGCATGGGGCAATGCTCCTCTGCATAGCCATATGTGGCCACCTGCTTTCAGGGCACCTCTTGCAACTGTGAAGGCTCCACTGTAATGAGTTAACTAGTATCTTTCATAAGAGATTCAATCTACCAAAATTTTCTTTATTCACAATTCTTCAATTTTATGAAGCAAGGACTGTCTCTAATGGGTTTTCCTCAAATTGGAATACATCAATAAATCACAGACACAGTAGGTCATTGGGAAAAGTCATTCCTTAGTCTGTCCAGGCTGCCATAACAAAATACACTAAAATGGGTTGCTTATAAGTAACAGAAATTTATTTTCCACAGTTCCGGAGACTAAGAAGTCCAAGATTAAGATGCCTGTAGATTCAGCGTCTGATGAGGGTGCTCTTCTGGGTTGCAGACTGCCGACTTCTTGCCATGTCCTCACATGGCGGAAGAGTACCCTCTAGCTAGTTCTCTGGGGTCTTTTTCATAAGGGCACTAATCCTATGCATGAGTGGGGAGCTCTCCTGACCTAATCATGTCCCACAGACTCCACCTCCTAATACCATCACCTTGGTGATTAGGTTTTAAGACATGAATTTTGCAGGGAAACAAACATTCAGACCATAGCAAGTCATGAGGATTCTAGTTCAAAATTGTTTACTTTAAAATCACTACATTGGTGCAAGTGTCAAACACAAAATAGGGAAGTACATTCTGTGTACACATAAGAGATTATTTAAAAAATAACCATTCAGGCTTACCTTTCTAGATACCAACCCAGGAAAGTCAACTCTCCGTTACATTTGCTGGGGGAAGTCAGTAAAGAAGATATCGACTCCTTTTTGTCACTGTCATTAAGTGGATGTATCCTTGAGTTGGCTGGTTAATTTATTTCTGGTGAAAAAGTAACAAATAGCCTTTCCTCAAGTGCACAGGTTCATTGATTTTTACATGGTGCAAGATAATTGCTGAGGGTCCTTGCTTACATGTGCACTATGACCCCCAAAGTAAACTAACCCCACACTTAAATTAAAATCAACTTCAGCATGTATGACTTCAAACAAAAGCAATAGAACCCTCAGTTCACTTTCTTCTCCTACTGTGTTTTCCTTTGTTCTGATCTGCTGAAAAATGACAGCCTTAAAAATAGAATAGCAGCGCCTGTTTGTTCTCAGCTCTGATACCATTTGGGAGGTGTATACCTGTGTGTGTGTGTGTGTGCGTGTGTGTGTGTGTGTGGTGTGTGTGTATACATATCTATATCTCCTCCTGTGTGCTCATAGATTTTTGGGCTTTCTGGGCTACATTCCATCACTCTACATTTCCATGTCACGTGTCTGAGTCTATACCCACTAATGTCATCCTCTCTTTGATTCTCAAGCTTTGTCAGTGTAGACAATCATTGAATCTGTAGTTCTGGCTGAACTGTACTATTAGAGATAAGAAAAATAAATCCAAAGTGTTTTTTTTCCTACTCTCACAGACCACTCAGCATAATACTTCTGACACCAGATGTGTAGAGATATTTTATCATACAACAAGCAGTTCTCCAGCACACACCAGCTGGATGTCTTACAATTCAATTCAATTCTGACACTACATACCTGCAGATAGCATCAGATCTCATAGGTTAAGGCCTGAGTTCTGTAAGACTTACCCCAGCTTTTGATGCCAATCGCAAGTAGTAGGATGTTACCTATACTATACAAGTGTACTATATAGGTATGTGGGCTATAAATCGTGGTTCCCACTACTTCCTTCTGGGTTTAAGAATGGCTCACAGAACTCAGGGAAAGTTACATTTACCAGTTTATTAATAAAGGATATAATAAAGAATATAGATGAACAGACAGGTGGGAGGGATATGTAGGGTGAAGCTAAAAAGGGTCCCAAAGTGCAGGAGCTTCTGACCCTCTGGAATTGGGGTGTACCGTGCTGCTGGCACATGGATGCATTTGCCAAACCAGAAGCTCTCCAAACCCCACAGTTTAGGGATATTTATGGAGGTATCATCATGTAGGCATGATTTATTATACACTCCATTTCCAGCCACTCTCCCCTCTCCGGAGAATGGGGGCTGGGGCTAAAAGCTCCAAGCTTATAATCATGGCTTGATCTTTCTGGTGACTGGCCCCCATCCAGGAGCCCACCAAGAGTAACCTCAAAAGAACAAAAGATGCTTCTATCACCCAGGAAATTCCTAGAGATTTAGGAGCTCTGTGTCAAGAACCGGGCTCAAAGACCAAATATTAGAACTAAAGATCCTCCTAGCATTCCTATTGTTCAGGAAATTGCAAGGGTTTTAGCAGCTCTGTGCCAGAAACTGGGGACAATATGTGTATTTCTTATTATTTCACAGTATAATAAAGAATTGTAGATAGAAAAGCAAATAACCAATTAAGGATGGCATGGCTATCCAAAGCTGTAAGTTGAAAAGATAGGTTCTACTTCAAGCTATTTTGTACCCTAGTATAAAATACCCTAGTGCAAAGAAATGTCAATTCTTTCTACCTCCGTCTCAATCAACTATTATACAAGGCATGTTTGTATAGATGTTGGTTTTATTACTTTTTTCTTCTGTTGTGTCCTCCTGATGGACTCTTCAGGTAAAGTTGTGATTTCAGAGTTGAGTAGGGGCACTCTTTTTCCTGAAGGCTGAATCTTCCTGGTGTCATTCATGAGGTGAAGAGGTTGAGCCTCAGGCCAGAAAGCAGAACTTAGAAGGCCAGATATTATTATCATCCCCAGTTCACAGACAGCAGAATTCTCAAACAGGATGAGTGGCCTGCTCAATCTCATATAGCCCCTCTGCTATAAACAAACAAACAAAAAAATCAAAGTATCTAGGATTATTCATTCTAGCCTATCCTTTTTAAGAGGCCCATAGGTTGGCAAGCTGCCTTAAAGTTGCAATGATAGTTACTTTAAATGTAGCATTTGTGCAACACTATTCACTTTGTAAAATGTGTGTGTGTGTGTGTGTGTGTGTGTGTGTTAACCTCACAACTACCCAGTGAAAAACAATACGGACTATTTCCTGCCCCAAGTCGATAGATCAGGAAATGAGATTCGGAATTCAAATAAATAGCCCCAAACCACACAACGGAGGAATTTGTATTAGAACCCAGTTCTCCAGATTCCTTACCTGGTGTTCTTTTAACAACATCATGGTGCTGATTATGGGCTTTCTAATGTCTCAGTATCAGCTGCTGAGAAGTCACATGAAGATTCTCAAATATACAGAGCACTTGAGAAGGTCATTGCTTTGTTCCAGTCAGTGGGGCTTGAAAACAATCGTTCCCTGCAGCTCCAAGATGCTTTCTTGTTCTTCAGTCTTGGAAGTGATGTACAGATTAGAGCTTTCTGACCTTTGGAATCCATTTTGTGTTTGTCTTCCTCTGATTAAGAGTTCTATTTACTCTATGTTCAAGCTTCAGTGGCCATTAAAAATGAAAGAAAAAGTTTGAGGATCACCTTGTTACATTCTAGTTTATTAGAGAATGAACATAATAGGAAGTGAAAAACTAATCCAGGAAGTAAGCAACCAAGTAGAAAAAGATGCCAAAATTATGAATAGAAATAGACGTCAAAGGTTATGTGAATGAAAAGAAAGGAGGAAATTCCACAGAGATTGTAGTGGAGCATGCTATGAGATATTTTGATAAAAAGGTATCATTTCATGCTCTAAGAACAATAAAAGAGATTTTTAGGGGCCATCACATAAAAGAACCCCATTATTATTCCTGGAGGAAATTATCTATCAGGAAGAGTTTGACCTGTGCCATCCAGAGGCACCTATGCATGGACAGTCAGTCACAAGACCACAGTAGAGAGGATATGTGGCAGTATACCAGATAAGACCCCTGAATCTCACCATTCACTGCCCCCCATGGAAACAAATGGTGGGTTGGGTGCCCAGAGACCCCAGTGTTCTGTATGGAAAATTGTAAAGGGGCACTGAGGACACAGGTGATGTTTTCAGCTATTCCAGCTGAAGGCCATGTCTTTGGAAAAGAGAGGAGGCTAAGGGAGTGAACAGCTAGAGACAGTGTTGAAGAGAAGATGTTAATTTCCTAGACTGTGTCCTATGACACCAGAACAAATGTCCTGGCTAGAATCTGTAGAATCTGGCTACACGTCACAAAGACTGGGAAGAATGTATTTGACAGACAATTCTGCCCTGATCAACAAGAGTGGAAACAGGGATTTTGTCAGAGAGAGGTAAAAAGGCCAAATATATTGCAAAACAGAATTATATGGAAGATGCTATATCTGACATAGCAAGATGAAGCACAGGGCGGGCAGAAGTTCCTAGTAGTTCTTAGGCAATGGTAAATGTCATTTATATACCAAACCTACAGAATAGAGGAGACAAACAGTTGGCAGGTCAAGATTCAAAGATATATGCAACCTTCTAGATATTTCTCTATTTGGATGGTGAAGTCTATGACTAGAATATACAATCAATGAACCATTATAAAAAAGCCAAAAGAGGAATATTAATCCTATCCAGAGAAACACATTTAAATGGCAAATACTTCTGACCAGAATTCTTGCCCTGGCTAAGTCACAAAAGATGGGAATTCTGTTGCTCTGAAAGATTAGGGTTACTCTTGGTACATGCAAACAGACACCCTTACCTGGGATCCACCATAACTGCTCACAAAGGAAATAAGATCATTTATTCAAGAAACATCTACTATGGATTGGGTGGTGGAAATGCACAGCTGAGGCAGACACAGCCTCTGCCCTCCACGAGGTTGCAATCTGTTAGGGAAGAGAGATGTGAAAAATGAATATTTAAAATCCAGCAGGTCAGGTGTATTTGGAGGTATAATGGGGGTAAAAGTGAAAATCATAGGGGATTGAAAGGGAATGAGTTTCCCAGCAGAAAATGTGACCCTTCTTTGAATACTAGCTTTGGAGGTTTGTGGATGAATGAAAATAATGTATTCCTTTAGGGGCCTGGCTCTATAAGACACAAATCTTACAAAACATCAGAAGTTGGGTGCTTAAGCGGGGTGAATCCTAGCACCACTAAAGAAGTTTCTCATGAGGCAAATCCCTTGCCCAAGTTTCCCTTATTTACTGCCAGCCCTGATGAGCCCTCATAGAAACTTCCAATCTACCTATTTCAAGCCTTTCTTGCTTGACATTGGCTTGTGGCTAGTCCTGCTTACTTGTAAATCTTTTCTTAATCCCATCTGAAGAAACCAGGTGGGATATTGCCTGTCAAGGATAGGAAAAGCAGAAGAATTTAGACCTGTAAATAATGGAGTCATATACGAGTATAAAAACCTATAGATCAGAGAGGGGAAGTAAAGTAAAAAGCCTATCAATTGTAATAAAGGGAAAGAGAATCAAAAGTTCTGTTTTGGTGGAATTATATCATAGGATACCTAGCCAGATGGTGTTTAAGGATGATATTTTTCTAATATAAATTATTTAAAATTATTTCCTAATACAGAGTATATTTTAAACATACAGAGATAATAGGATGGGAGACTTTAACTCTACATACGTTTACGAGAAGTCTGATTCCATTAAAATTAGACTATCTCACAAATATTAGCCTCATTGACAATTTTATCATTTAGCAAACAGAGGGAAAAAAATAGATGAATTTCCCTTTGACTTAGAATTGGCCTTCAAAACAGTCTTGAATTAACAGGAATTTTGAGAGAACCTTCTCCAAAAGGTTAAAGATACAGTAAGGATTGCTGGACATGTTACCTAAGGCTTCAAGAAATTCAGAGAATAGCTAGAAGCAAGCCCACATCTAGAAGACATCTAAAGAGACTGAGGACTTCTAAATTTGAGGAATACTGAGAATTAACACTGTGATTACTCAGTTGAAAATAATCCCACCAAAGATAAAAGGAAACGGGCAACTCATGAACCCTATTGGATACATAGTGGGGGTTTGTGCATTTAGATCGCAGAAAAATTCATCCAGAAAATGGGTTTGAATGTGAAGATATAGTATTAGTGCCAGTTATTTGCTGATCACTAAAAACAGAATGAAGTAAATCTTGGGTAAGATCCTCATATCACCGAAGCCTTTCATAGCATGCATACAGAGTGGGTGCTTAAACAGCTATCAAACTGAACTGCTGTCCTGAATAACAGAGAGAAGGAAGAAAGCTCAACTTTTTTATTTCTTTTCTTTTGTTTTCTTTTGAGACAGAGTCTTGCTCTGTTACCCATACTGGATTGCAGTGGCATGATCTCAGGTCACTGCAACCTCTGCCTCCTGCATTCAAGCGATTCTCCTGCCTCACCCTTCCCAGTAGCTGGGGTTACAGGTGTGCACCACCACATCCAGCTAATTTTTTACATTTTTGTTAGAGACGGAGTTTCACCATGTTGTCCAGGCTGGTCTCGAACTCCTGACCTCAAGCGATCCACCCACCTTGGCCTTCCAAAGTGCTGGGATTATAAGTGTGAGCCACTGCACCCAGCCACAACACTCAACTTCTATTTAGTTTTTTTTATTTTCTAGCAAGAATTATCTTTACACTCAATGAAACAAACAATATAAAAAAGGAATTCAAGTCAAGATTGAGGGAGAACAATTAGGCACTCATGAGCTCAACTGTTTAGGTGTTAGAAAGTTGTAAGCTCTAAAATAAATATACATATGTCCTCTTAACAATCTTATGATTAACTATCAGATGAAACAATGAATGGGAGCGTTCTCAGAAGGCTAGTGATCAGAAGCTATCCAAATTTACTAATATCTAATTCCTTAAACCTAAATGTTCATAAACATTTGTGTGTTTTTATTTTATTTTTAATGCCATTATTAAAATCCTTGACAAAATTCTAGAAAAGATGATTAAACTGTAGGCTAAAAAACCAAACAAAAAATAAAGTGATCACCAAGAACCCACCATTGTTCACTAGGAACAAATCATGGCAGGTTAACTTCATTTGCCTTTGAGCTAAAATTTACTATGCTGATAAATTAAGGGACTACTCCCAAACATAGCACTTATTAATTTCAACCAGACATTCAACAAAGTATCTCAAATGGATTCACACCTGGTTGAATAATTGCATTCAAAGACGGACAGGCTTGAGGAAATGTTGTGCCATGAGAATCAGGGGTTCTGCCCTCAGCTCGTGGCCTGCTCAATTGGTTGCCAAATTTGTTTTTACCGGCAGAGGTAAAAACAAATTTGGATTTGAGCCTACATGATTTTCCTCCCAATTATGCTCTGTTGCTGACAGACAGAGGAAAGTGATAGGAGGTTGAAAACGTTAAAATCATTCTATATCAGGAAATGTTAACAGAACAGGCAAACTGCCTGAAGAAGTGAGAAAAGGACCACGCTACTCATATGGGCTGCTCAGAAGTCACTGTCTTTTTTCCGGCCCTTAAATGCTGTATAGGGCATTTCTTCCCAATCTCCATAGCCTCATTGCAGCATTACACATTACTGACCACATTACCAACTTTTTTGCATCATCTTCCCTTGGTTTCCACAGTGTTATACTATCTCAGTTTTATACTTTTCTTCCTATCCTTTTCTCTGTTTATTAGTTAATCCATTTCCTCTGGCAACTGGATTGAAACAAAGTTCAGTCCTCAACCTCTGCTCTTCTATCCCTTGGAGCAGTTGTATTACTTCTGCACTAATGGTTCCTAGATCTATAAACTGAAATTTGACCACTTTCCTAAGCTCAAGTCCCACTTAAGCAATTGTTTGATGGACATGTATATTTAGAAGTCTATAATCATCTCAAACTCAAAACATCTAACTATGCCAAATTGGAATATATGTCTTCCCCTATGTTCACTATTAATATATCATAGACATAACCTTTATCTCCTCCATTTATTAAATTATGTTGTCACTTACACTCCCGTGTAGGACATCTGTTAGCCACCCACACAGACTGAAGGCTCATTTAGAGTAAAGGTCACATCATGTGTTTCTTTATATCTCCACAGTCCCTACTATCAGTCTTACCTATCAGAGATATGCAAGTAATGATTTAAACATTGATATGCTCCTGGCTTTCTGGATGTGCACCCAGATTCTCCAATTCTCAATCTCACCATCTCTGCTTTATTTCTAAACCTCCCCTCACTGATCTTCTCCAAGGGCTTGGTGTGTGTGCTACAATCCACCTCTCTTGTTAGCCATCTCTGAGCGCTACATTTATCAGGGACAGTGGGTGTTGGCAGGCAGACAAGAAACACAAATCCGTAGACAGAGCCACCACAAGCCAATCTTGCCAGTACAATTCCTGCAGTTTGCTGACAGCCGTGTGGTGATTTTCCAAGCCTCTAATATGCAATAGCATAGGGCCTTTAAGGAGAAGTAGTTGAAGATTGGGGCAGCTGGCAATTCTCCCTCCATTTTCTATCTTTGAAAGGGTATGTACCTGACATTTGATTCTAAAATGATCTGGGATGCCATAGCTGTCACATAAAGAATGGTCTAGCAATAGAGTGAAGTTTTGGATTGGAGTGGTGTGAATGCTTCAGCAAATCTTCTGAAGACCATCCAAAGCCACACATAAATAATGAGTTTGGAAGGACAACAAGAATGCGTGGGATGTGGCCTTCTGAATCAGTCATATAGTGTTCCTGGAGTGGTGGGGTATTTAGGATAAAAGATCATTCGCAAAAACTCCTCAGGGTGTGTGTGGGGCGGGGTGGGGGGCAGTGAAGTGGGGGGGGGAGTTCTTTGAGCACAGCCTTCCAGTGCAATTTGAATTTCCACACAAATCCTCACCTTGATGCTGTGACCTCAGCTGAAGCAGCACAGTGTGGGGGTGGATAATTGCCACAAATTCATGAACTGTTTCACACCAAAGCAACCTCAGACATCCTTAATCAAAAAGCACTTCCAACCCCATGTCAGCGTGTAAGATAGCCCCCTCTTTTTCATAACCAGGGTGTACTTTTTATTTATTTATTTTGGAGATTGAGTCTGGCCCTATCGCCCAGGCTGGAGTGCAGTGGCGCGATCTCAGATCACTGCAAACTCTGCCTCCCGAGTTCAAGCGATTCTCCTGCCTCAGCCTCATGAGTAGCTGGGACTACAGGTGCCCGCCACCACGCCCAGCTAATTTTTGTATTTTTAGTAGACAGTGTTTCATCATGTTGGCCAGGATGGTTTCGACCTCTTGACCTGGTGATCTGCCTGCCTCGGCCTCCCAAAGTGCTGGGATTACAGGCATGAGCCACCGCACCTGGCCAGCTAGGGCTTACTTTATGGTCTAGGCAGTTTCATGGGAGTCAAAAAAGAAGTCACACCGATGCTGCTGTGATAGTTTTGTCAACTGGATGGAAATGACCAGTTGAAAATCTCCTTATTGTTTTGTCCCTCTACACTTATGTCAAGAGTAGCTATTGGCCAAGTTCACTCCATGAAGAGTAAATCATTCCTCTGGCCCAACAAAAGATGCCTTTGCAAGCACATAAGATTTATAAGCTAGTGATGGGCTTAAAGGACACTGCCCAAGAACTTTAATCATCTGCACCACATGCCTAAAGGGTTAACTCACCTCAAGCAGGCTTATAGAATGAAATTCAGACCCTGGAAAACTCTGGCTCTAAAGACAGGAAGCTCCAACTCTAGAAGGCTCTCTGTGCTTCAGACTTTTGTTTGTTCATCCATCCTATCCTGTATTTCCTAATGCTTAAGCCTTCATTTCTTGAAAACCAGGGTGGTCCCCAAGCAGCAGCATCTGTGTTTTACAGGTGAATTTGAGCTATTTGGCTTCGGTACACCTTTTCCAGTTTGTGTTTTGCTGTAGGACTTTTGTTATGATAGATTCTCCATAATTTGCCTTCTGTTTACCTCTCCAATCTGAACTAACTTCTCCTCCACCCTACTCACACTCCACACACCCATTCACACAAACTCTCTATGATTCCCCACTCCCACCATTTTTTCTATTTGGTCAGTTTACCCAGAGGCAGGATCTGATCACTCACCCAGGAATGCCTTTGGAGGTTGAGACAGATGACACTCACCAATGAATATGAATGAATGTTTAGTTAGTATTCACAGCAAGCTGAGATTCTCAGAAAGGGAAGACATTGCAAAGAATTCCAGTGATGAGAAGGAGAACAATTAGGGGTGGGGTTGGGGGGTAGTTTGGGGCTTTTTTATGTTTAGATGAGAGGCCAAGGTGGGGGGCTTCATGCATGGTAGGCTAGAGGCTACACTGTTTGAAATTCCAGCCAGCTCAGAGAGGTCTTTCTTCTCAGGTATCAAAGGCAGTGGTGGAGAGGGGGGTTGAGCACAGAAGGGATCCCAGGATCCTGCCAACACTCAAATACCAAAGATGGAGTCATCTCCTTTATGACACTTGCAAACCTCTTCACTTTCACACGAGCAGCCCCTCCTTGGGACACACTCTGTTATGCCCAGACCGCTTATTCCCCAGAGAAGACCACCAGAGTCCGGAGTCAAAGCCAAGCGGCAAGGATCTTTATTACAGGTTCGAACCTGGAACTTCCTCACTAGTCATGAGACGAGCGGGAAAGTTCCTTAACTGGGCTCCAGACAGCATTTTTATAGTCGGGGTAAACAGGTACAGAGTCATAGGGGATTTTGTACACATCATACTTAGGACTGGCTGACATTTGAACAAGGTGATTTGGCTGATTATGATCGGTTCCCGCCATTTCTGGTATTTCGGTTACATTTTGAAACACTGATGACGTTTATCAGGGGCTTGTTTTCCCAGTCTGCTCACCTGGTCTGTTCTGCTTTCTAGATTCCTGGAATTGTTTGCCTAAGTTAGTTTGGGAGTTGTTTTTCAACCTTGCCCTATTTCACTTTGTTGCTAGGTTTAGCAATGGGGTGGGTACACGCTTTACAAAAGGCTTTGACGTGAAATATTCTTGTGGTATGCCCTTTCAACTCCAGCTTGTCCCCCTAAACTCCCCTTATGAGCCATCTCCTCTAGAGTCCTTTCCTGACTCTCAGTCAGCTGCAATGGACCATTTTTCTCTGCTACAATCATGTCCTGTGCTTTCCTCTATTTTTGTGGTATATATCATATTTGATCTTTGCTATAGATTGAACTGTGTTCTCCCAAACGATATATCCAAACCCTAAGCCCCATTACCTTATGAATGTGGCCTTATTTGGAAATAAGATATTTGCAGATATAATTAACTCAAGGGTCTTTGGATGAAGTCATCCTGGGTTTAGTATGGGCTATAAATCCAGTGATGTGTCTTTATAAGATAAAGGAGAGGGAGATGTGACACAAAGGGAAGGCCAAGTGAAGACAAATGCAGAGATTGGAATTATGCAGCTACAAGCCAACAAATCCCAAGGACTGCCAGCAGCCACCGGAAGCCAGGAGAGAGGCATGGAATAGATTCTTCTGCAGAGTCTCCAGAAAGAATGAACCTTGCTGACCCCTGGATTTCAGACTTCTGTCCCCCAGAACTGTGAGAGGATAAGTGTAGTCTTTTTCAAGTCACCAAGTTTGTGACAATCTGCTGTAGTAACCCTAGCAAACTGATCACTTTATAATCATCAGTCTGGATTTTTATCCTTATCACAAGAGCAGTGTGCTTCCGGAGGGCAGAGGTTGTCTTTTGTTCATCTTTGGATCCCTCCAGCCCAGCACAAGTGCCTGACACAAATGGAGGCGCATCTGAAAAAAAAACTACTCAGCCCAAACCAAATGAATGCAGAGGCAAAAGGACCACAGAAATTCTGTCTACAGCAGGAGGACTTCTAGTGAATCTACCAGCTATGGCGAAACCATGAAGGGCTCCATGTGAAAAATCAAGAGTACACCATGGTTTGCACTTTAGGTTAGGCTGTTTCTTTACTTTTTGCCTGCAGGTGGATGTCTAGAACTATTGGGTAATGGGAAGAGTCCATGCACCAGTCTGCACAGGCACTAAAGTACTTTGGCATGCATCCAAACTTTCTCTCTGAGTCCATGTTAATCAGATTTGTCCATAAGATAGACAAGTAGCTTGGGTACTCTGATTTAAACCACATGCCCTCGTGGGAGTCCCTAGAATGAGGGTTCAAATGCTGCAAAGAATCTGTTGTTTGGTTTGGGTGCTTTCTTCTCTCACTGAGCAAAAAGATGGTTTTTTTTCCTCAGGAGGAGGTGAATGAGTGAGGATAAAAATATTTACTTAGGGACCACCTAGGCCAGGTCTGAAAACTCAGACCAGGTGGGAAACTTCAGCCCAGTGAGGGTTCTCTGTTTTTGTTAAAGAAAAAAGAAATTGCAGATGGACAGCCCAAGAGCATTGGAGCAGACGTCTGAGGCATGAATCCCTGAAGCAGACCCAGGGACCACTGCCCTTTCCTGCTTTCCATCGCCTCATTTTACAGATGACAAACAGCCTGGCCACTTGTTTAAAGCTCAGGGTTTTCTTTTTCCTCCTTCTCTTCTCTTACCCTTTTTTTTTCTAAAAGCCACAAGAGTGTTAGGTGATTTTGCCCTCTCTAGCTAGGGAACATTTATTACAGATGCTTAATCTTTCCCCTCTCCTTGGAGCAGCTCAGGCCCTCATACCAGGCAGGAGCTGAATCGTTGCCTTGGCAGAAACACTGCCCACACAAAAGGGGTAGGTGTTTTTAATTTTATCTTGTTCTATAAGGCAGGCATGGGTGAGAAACAAGCAGTGAGTACGCACTGAGCAGGCAATGGGAATTAGAAACCATGCAATGGGCACAAAAGAAATTAAAGGATCTTTCCCTGACTTCAGTGAGCTGTCAGACCAACAGACAGACATAAAGGGAGTCAGAAAAATAGAACGTTTTTTGCTAGCAGATGTGTAAAACCTGTACTATTAGTCCATTCTCATGCTGCCATAAAGAACTGCCCAAGATTGGGTAATTTATAAAGGAAAGAGGGTTAATTGACTCACCTCTTTTGCTGGGGAGGCCTCAGGAAGCTTACAGTCATGGCAGAAGACAAAGGAAAAGCAAGCACCTTCTTCACAGGGCAGCAGAATTGAGTGCCAAGCAAAGAGAGAAGCCCCTGATAGAACCATCAGATTTCATGAGAACTAACCCACTATCACAACAACAGCATCAGGGAAACCAACCCCATGATTCAACTACCTCCACCTGGTCTCACCCTTGACACATGGGGATTATTGGAATTACAATTCAAGGCAAACTTTGGGTGGAGACATAGCCAAACCATATTATTCTGCCCCCGGCCCCTCCCACATCTCATGTCCTCATATTTAAAAACCAATCATGCGTTCCCAACAGTCCTCCAAAGTCTTAACTCACATTAGCATTAACTCAAAAGTCCACAGACCAAAGTCTCAGCCGAGACAAGGCAAGTTTTCAAAACTAATTATGCCTTCCAAACAATAACCTGAGGTCTTACCTCATTCCAGCATTAACTCAAAAGTTCACAGTTCAAAGTCTCATCTGAGACAAGGCAAGTTCCTTCCACCTATGAGCCTGTAAAATCAAAAGGCTCATATCTGAGCCTTTTTTGTATCTGTTATTTTTTGATTGTATCTATTACTTCCTAGATACAATGGGGGTACAGGCATTGTATAAATACACCCATTCTAAATGTGAGAAATTGTTCAAAACTAAGGGGCTACAGGCCCCATGCAAGTCCAAAATCCAGTAGGGCAATCATTAAACCTTAAAGTTTCAGAATGATCCCCTTTGACTCCATGTCTCACATCCAGATTATGCTGATGCAAGAAGTGAGCTCTCATGGTCTTGGACAGCTCTACACTGTGACTTTGCAGGGTATGAGCCCCCCCAAGCTGTTTTCATGGCTGGCGTTGAGTGTCTGCAGTTTTTCCAGGTGCATGATGCAGCCTGTCAGTGGAACTACCATTCTGGGGTCCAGAGAACAGTGACCCTCTTTTCACAGCTCCAATAGGTCATGCCCCAGTGGGGACTGTATGTGGGGGCTCCAACCCTACATTTTTCTTCCACTCTGCCCTAGTGGGGGTTCTCCATAAGGGCTCAGCTCCTGCAGCAAGCTTCTGCCTGGGCATCCAGACATTTCTATCCATCCTCTGAAATCTAGATGGAGGTTCCCAAACCTCAATTTTTGACTTCTGTGTACTCACAGACCCAACACTATGTGTTAGCCACGAAGACATAGGACTTGCACCCTCTGAAGCAATGGCCTGAGCCGCACATTGGCCCCTTTTAGCTGTGGCTGGAACTAAAGCAGCTGGGATGCAGGGCACTGTGTCCTGAGGCTGTATAGAGCAGCAGGGCCCTGGGCCAGGAAACCATTTTTACCCCCTGGCCATGAAGGTCTCTGAGATGCCCTGAAGACATTTTCCCTGTTGTCTTGGTGATTAACTCTCAGCTCCTTGTTAGTTATGCAAATTTCTACAGCCAGCTTGAATTTTTCCCCCAAGAAAATGGGGTTTTCTTTTTTATGGCATCATAAGGTTGCAAATTTTCCAGACTTTTATGTCTGCTTCCTCTTGAGTGTTTTGCCACTTAGAAATTTCTTCTGCCAGCTAGCCTAAAACATCTCTCTTTTTTTTTTTTTGAGATGGAGTCTTGCTGTGTCGCCCAGGCTGGAGTGCTGTGGCCGGATCTCAGCTCACTGCAAGCTCTGCCTCCCGGGTTCAGGCCATTCTCCTGCCTCAGCCTCCCGAGTAGCTGGGACTATAGTCACCCACCACCTCGCCCGGCTAGTTTTTTGTATTTTTTAGTAGAGACGGGGTTTCACCGTGTTAGCCAGGATGGTCTCGATCTCCTGACCTCGTGATCCGCCCGTCTCGGCCTCCCAAAGTGCTGGGATTACAGGCTTGAGCCACCGTGCCCGGCTAAAACATCTCTCTTAAGTTCAAAGTTCCACAGATCTCTAGGGCAAGGACAAAATGACACCAGTTTCTTTGCTAAAGCATAACAAGAGTTGCCTTTACTCCATTTCCCAAAAAGTTCCTCATCTCCATCTGAGACCACCTCTGCCTGGGCATGTCATTGTCCGTACCACTATCAGCATTTTGGTCAAACCATTCAACAAGTTTCTAGGAAGTTCCAAACTTTCCCACATCTTCCTGTCTTCTTCTGAGCCTTCCAAACTGTTCCAGCCTCTGCCTGTTACCCAGTTCCAAAGTCGCTTCCACATTTTCGGGTATCCTTATAGAAGCACCCCACTCTACGGGTACCAATTTATTATATTAGTCCATTCTCATGCTGCTATAAAGAACTACTTGAGATTGGATAATTTATAAAGGAAAGAGGTTTAATTGGCTCACAGTTTCACATTGCTAGGGAGGCTTCAGGAGACTTACAATCATGGTGGAAGACAAAGGAGAAGCAGGTACCTTCTTCACAGGGCAGCAGAATGGAGTGAGTACTGATCAAAAGGGGAAGCCCCTGATAAAACCATCAGATCTCATGAGAACTAATTCACTATCATGAGAACCATCCCCATGATTCAATTATCTCCACCTGGTCCCACCGTTCACAGGTGGGGATTATTGGACCTACAATTCAAGATGAGATTTGGGTGGGGACACAGCCAAAATATATCACTGTACTTTTCATGTTTCAAGAAATCTTCATATCCATGATGTTATTTCATCTTCACAAGATTCCTGGGATATAAAGCAGGTATATGATTTTCAGTTTCCAGATATGGAAACAGAGAGGTTATGGGAATGGACTATTTGTGTCAAGTTAAGATAAAAATCTCAACCTATTAGCTACAATTTCTTCTACTTGCCACTTTAATAAGAGTGGCTACCCTCTGCTGGATCCTTTTCCTCTGCCAGATCCTGTTCTAAGCCTTATTTCATTGAATCCTCATAAAGGCTCTCTAAAGGAAGAACTGTTGTTACTCCTGTCTTATAGATAAAGAAACTGAGATTTATCCAGATAACACAGCTAGTTATTGTTGAAACCAGGTTCAAAACCAAGCCTGTCTAACTCAAAAACTCTTTTTTCTTGTAACTCTAAAATTTTAAAATTTCAT
Source organism: Colobus angolensis palliatus (assembly GCF_000951035.1). NCBI lineage: Eukaryota > Metazoa > Chordata > Mammalia > Primates > Cercopithecidae > Colobus > Colobus angolensis. The sequence goes on along the minus strand of NW_012117043.1, from coordinate 7,894,620 downwards.
TTGATGAGACAGAGTAAAGTAGCAGTTAGCGTTAAGAGGACTTGATCAAGGAAATTTCTTAGCAGATGTAAACATTGGAGTTCACTTAAATGGAAAGAAAATGGGAGGTAATATTTATTGCATAGTTAAAATAGGTGAATCCCTTTCAAAGCGTTCCCTACATGAATGGGATGATTCTCCTAATTTTACAGGAAAGAGACTGAGGCTTGGAGAGATCGAATACCCTGCTTGCAGTCCCACAGCTAGGACTTTAATAGAGACAGGATTCACATTTGGGTTTGTTTGACCTCAGGTAATTTGCATGTTTCTGCTCTGCCATGCTTAATTGTGCTATGAAGGTGGAAAGTGACTGCAGGCCAGATTGCACAAGGTTGAGCATGTTCTAGTTGTTTACAAGGGGACATGCAGGGACTTTGATCAGAATCACCTATCTGTGTTGGAGGAGAACATAGGTGTGACACAGCTAAAATGTTTAGGAGGAAAAAAAATGATAAAACTTGGTAGCAGTAGACTTTTATCTTCTCTTTTGATAAATTCTTAAACATTTTCTTTTGCTCAATAGCAGAACAAATAACTGCACATTTCCATTAATTATTTACTTTGCTTCAGATTCTTTTGATATTTCTATCATGTGCTGACAGATGTAAACACCCTCTTATTTTGTCTCTTTAAGGCTACATTTGTGGAGAGTAATGTTAATGACTGCTACTGTTTTTTTGAGTACTTACAGTGAGATAGCATGCATATGCTTATGTCATTCTCCCAACAACCATGAAAGCTATGTATTAATTTCCCAATTTTCAGATGAGGTAACTTCAGGCAAGAGAGGTCATATAATTCGTTCAGGTCACATAGGGAGCAAATGGCAGAGTCAAGACATAAACGGATCTGTGTGATTCCAAAATGTATTCTCTTTCTGTTGCCTGAAGGTAACCGGATAGGCTATACATGGAGGCAGTGGGGGGTGAGAGAGGGTAGTCTTTTCAGGTCATGTTTGTGTATTTTAATTTGAGATACTAAATAATAGGGAAGGAGATGACATGATGGAAGTGGTGTTTGGGGCAAGTGGGGAGAGACTGGAGGCAAGAAACCCCTTTTTCACAGGCCATGAATAGTAATAGGAATTTGAAATCTTGGGCACGTGGATAAAGGATGGTGGCTGTAGAAATAGAAAGTGATGTCTTGGGATGAGTAAGCTTTGTAGAAAAATAACTGGTGAGACTTTAATCATAACTAAAGGAAAAGGAAGAGCGGAAATGGCACCAAAGGCGAGTTCTCAGGAGGTAAAGTCATAGTGTCATCACTGGGAGAAAGTAGATGAAAAGGGTTTTGAAGGCCAGCATTGTTTCCTCCTCATGCTTAAACAGAGAGGGCTAGAGGCAGGGCAGCCACTGTGAATGACTGGGCCACATGCACTTGTGCCAGTACCTCTACGGGTGGTCACAGGTAAAGAAAGAGCTTCCTTCGAAAGGGGAATTTCATCATTGTCAGCCCCTCCCCAGATGTGAAGCCTTGAGGTTATGTTGGCTAAGAGCTGGGAGAAGTATGCTTGAGGCCAGTGAGATAAAGAAAAACCTATCCTGAGCCACACGTGTGTCTACACACCTGGCATGGCAATCCTGTTCTCCATGACGATGTCCCTCCCTACCCCTCCACAAGCCCAGCCGCCCTGCAGGAGGATTTGGGAAAACTGCCTCTGGAGCTGTCCAGCTCCCAAGGTTGGAAGGAAGCCTTTGTCAATCCCATTACCACTTCGAACAAAGCCATGCTTTCTGAGGAGGTGTAGATCTTATTATATTATTTTGTTTTCCATTCTTTTCTATCCATTCACCGGATCACCCTCTCTTTTGTTGAGTAGCATGCTGACATTGTGTATGACTCTCGTTGCCCTGAGAATGTTTCTACCTAAGTTTTTTGGCCCGAATTACTGACAACAGCTACAAACCCCTGCCTGCAGATATCTATGCACACACTGGAAAGTTCCATATAGGGCAGAGGTCACAAAGTGGCAGCCCAGAAACTAGATGTGGCCCACTGATACGTAATTTTCTTTGACCTACACAATGTTTGTTAACACTTGGAATCAACATGATTAAGCTGGGAAGTTTCACACATTTTCACATTTGTAGCTTCTCTTAAAAATATAAAAAGCCCTGGAAAATACAAAAAGTTCCTGGGTCAGAACCCCACATGTCAGTAAGCAGCTGGAGCTGGGTTACTGATACCCCCTTTACATGTAGCATTTGGTCCCTATTTTGCCACAGTCTCTAGCACTCTTTATTACCTGACACAAAACCCACTGCCCTCATATGTCTCACTTAGCTGGCCTCTCTAGGCATTTAACTTTGAGATCCCAAAGTGTGGTAATGGTATTGGTTTAAGCAGAAGCTAGTTGGTGCCCAGACATTATAAATGCACTTGGGTAGTAGATATGACTGAATTAGAATTCCTTTCCCTTCCTTTAGGCATTCTTCTGCTAATCACATTCTCTTCCCAAAATGCTCAGCACCTTCTGATGAATGCTGAGCACCAAAATATTGTCCCTTCCTGCCACTGTAGTGTAACATAACCCTAGGTTAGCCTTCTTCCACCAAGACTCTCATTCCATGATGTCTCACTTCTTGCTCCCTAGCCCAAGCAGAGTGATCTTGCCAGCTGATTCAGGGAGATATCAGTGACATTGCTGTCACTTGAGTCACATTTTGGCAAAGGAAAATGCAAGAGAAAGAATGTGATGAAATAATTAGTTGATTATTTGGGAAAGGATTTGGGATACTGGGGAAGTGAACAGAGTGGCCTGAGCAGGTGGAATGATCATCCTGGAGAGCTCACTCTGGGGACAGAGTGAGAGGCAGGATGGAGGGATAGGGACCTGACATGGGAAGCCCACTAGCGAAGCTGTAGCTGAGCATTTCTAGGCTAAGAGTGTAGTCCCATCTCTGCTCACTCAGTATGCAGCCACCTCTCTGGGCCTCAGTCTTCATCTGTGACCTCCTCATGACCTTAAAGCATTGGTCCTCTATTACTCACTTTGGCACCTAACACCCTCTACCTGCTGTTTTCATCATGAGGGTGCAGTGAGGATAGTACCTTGCTCCTTTTGGTCAAAATCTTCCCCTGGTTAGCACTGTCAGCCATGCAAAGTATGTATTGTGTCATCAGCCCCTGAAGAAAATAAGAAGGAAATCTGGGTCCAGATATTCCCAAATGATATGAATGTCTAAAATGCTGGGTTTGTGGCTATGTGCCAGTTGTTATTTGTGCATTTTGATAGTAGGTTTTGTTGAATTTAGATTACTCTTTTTATAAAATAAGCAGCATGGTAAAGTGGAGAAAGTGCTGGGATGGGGCTATTTCCAGCCTGTCTACTACTACGAAACACACCCTTAAATGGGGTCTCTTTAGAGGAGATGGGCTGAAAACCCAAGGGTATTGAAAAGAAGAAATAAGCATGTACCTTGAAAGCCTAACTGGGTCTTTTTGCAACTCTGAGTTTCTGGGATTTCATAGCCACCATCTGACCAACAGCACCACTGAGAGAGCTGGTTTTTATCCATTAAATAAAAGCATTACTTCTGTTACTCTCAGCTACACTTACTGCAATAAGCCTAAGTAATGTTAAAGACCAAGTCACCTTTATCTTACATAGATTTTAAACTTTTCGAAGCAGGCAGATACTATAACTTCACCTTTACTTGAATCTTTTCTTGATCTTAATGTAGCTGACACTCAACAAAACACTCACAAATTGACTCATTGCTGTTCAATTCTTGAGTATATGTATCATGCACTTCCTATGTAACAAGCATTTTACTAAGTATTAAAGAGTTTTTTTTTAAAGAAAATGAATGAAGCATGGTGCCTTCCATCAAGGAGATTCTATTCTGGTAGAGGGCCATTCCTGGGATTATATACACATACAGCAACAACTGAATCCATTTGATAAGCATTCTGAGGAAAAACTGTAAAAAGTACTATGGAAGCTGAAGCTGGGGATAGTAATGGAAAGCTCCTGGAGTAACTGATGCCAGAGCTAAGCCTTGGAAGATGAGTAATATAAGAAGCTCACCATCTTGCAGGGACATATATATATGTGTGTGTGTGTGTGTGTGTATGCGCGCATGTGTGTGTATGTGTATGTGTGTGTGTGTTTAATTTTTCTGAGTACATCACTGTCAGTGTGAATAGCCTCACTCCATGTTTAGCCCAGATCACCTGCAGAGATGCCTGTTATTACTTCTTTTCATTTACTTGCCATTTTTTTTCCTACTGTATAGTAGCAGCCACATCTAGATAGAGAGTTCCCTTGAATTCTCTTTTTTTAAAAAAGCAGTTAGACATCATGATCAAGGGTAATGGGGCTCTGTGTTCAAGTCCTTTATTTCGTTCCCATTCATCTGTGGGTCAATAGGTAAGCCACATCCCCTGAGCCTCAACTGCTTCAAAGTACTCATCCTGATACCTTGCTGGACAGGCAAGTTGCTGGAAACAAGTTTTTCTTTAGCAATCATTCAGGTAGCAAATGTTTTATTGAACATCTACACTGTGCCAGGCACTAGGTGAGGAATCAGGATCCAATCAAACTCTCCAAACCACTGCTCAACACACTCTTCCTTTGACAAATGGGTTTTCAAAATAAGCATGCACATAATGTGCCTCCTTTGGCACATTTCCTAAGAGATTTCACTCTGAAAAGCAAGGCCAACCTCAGCCCTTAAAGTGCAGGCCAAATAAAAACTTGCTTGACTATCAAGATGATATTATCATCTCCCCTCCAGTTCCCACCAGACTTCTAGGAAATAGCCAGACAGCTCCTCCAACCAATGCAGTAGCCAAAATAATCCATTCCAAAGCTTCAATTGAGCATCTTAACTAAATAATTGTTTACCTGATTAGTATTCAGCATCCGCAGAAGGAGGCTGAAACCCACCCCTTTCAACCTTTCCTCTCTCCGTCTCTCTCTCTCCTTCCCGCCCTGTCTCCTTTCAGATATACATTCGAATCTCACCCCTTTCAGGGGCACAAAGACCAACTCAAATCTGATCGCAGCATCATCGATAAACTTATTCCCTCCCTACCGGGCACCTCCTAAGATATTTTTCACCATTTCTTTCATTCTTTGAAAACGATTTCTTTGTCACCAAGCCTGTGTGGCACTTCCCCTGCCTCTCCTCTTGACCCTGCACTGTAATCTGGACACTCCTGGAGCCAAGCCGTGGGAGAGGCAGCCATGCTCAGTCTCACTGGATAAAGCCAGGGTTCCCTTGGCAACGGGACCGTGTGGACATTCGCAAAGGGGTTTCCCTCCACCCTCCAGGTCCTCTTTCAACTCAAGAGCTCAGTCCCGTGTCTCTCATGGAGGCGTCTCTAACCAGGGTAGGAAAACAACAGTTCTGAATATCGGTAATTGGTGTTTGGAGACCATTGTTTTGCATTCAACAGGCAGGAAAATGTGAGTTGAGTGGGCGAGTGAATTCGGGCGTGAGCTGGTGAGCATCCCTGGTCAGGCAGAGGGAAAGCTGATTTCGTTTCTGTAAACAGGCAAGTGTTGATCCGAAGTAGTTTGGGTCTGTAATGTGTGTCTTTGTCTTTTGGGAGGTGGAGAATGGGAGATGAAAGGAGAGAGGCTTCTAGAGGCAAGTTTTTACTTTATTGTCTTATTTTCTCTTTTATCCTTATCAAAGGCAAGGAAACCAGGGATTACTTGTCTCCATGTTAATGCCAACTCTTGCTCATGATTTCTGACTGTGCATGTGCTCTCACTCTCTCCTGTATGGATTCTCTCCTTTCTCTCTCTCTCTTACACTTTTTATGGACTTTATTGTCATGACGATGGAGAAGTAAAGTTTTTTTTAAAGTTGGAAGTGGACTTTTTTTTTTTTTGTAAGAGGTCATCTCTGAAGAGCTGAGCCAGCGCTAGGCGGGACAGGGACTGATTGACACGTACTAACCCTGTGGGCTGTGTCGGTGGTATTGGAATCCCTGTTACTGACCCAGGTTGGTCCAGAAGACCTCAAATGTGCCTTTGGTTGATGGAAGAAATGCCTGTTGTTGACTTGGTTAATACTAATCACAGGTTTCTACAATAATTCAGAAGGTTATTATTGAAGTCCTGGCTGAGGTCCTGGTAGGGGATACTAACAGGAGGAACTGATTCAGTGCCTTCACTTCCCCTTAGGAGTTCAGAGTAGATGAGGACCTTACCAAAAAGCTTCTCAAGAATGAACCTGCAGCTTAAGACTTTTGAAAAAAGCAGAGATAAGTGCAAGTAAGACATGAAAGTAGGAGGCCAGAGAACTGCTCAGTTTTCCTTTCCTTGTCTCTCTTTTCCTTCCTTTCTTTCTTTTTCCTTCCTTCCTTATAAAATCACATCCAGAATGAGACCTAAGCATAACTACTTATGGAACCTCTGAGATCGGTACCTTTAAGTACTCACTGAGTTTAAACTGGTTACTGCATTAACCTATTAACCAATATGCCACTACACATACACACACACACACACCGCAATAACAAAAAAACACTTATTCCTTTTACTGTGTATTCATAGTAAACCCTTTGGGGATAGGAACTATACAGTTTCCAATATTTTACCCCTGATTCTAACCAGTTAGGGGGTCAGGTACATTTAAGGGGCTCCATTCACAGTTGTAGAATTGAATTGAATGAACAGTGTGGAGTATTATTACCATTTGTTCCATGAAGTGTAGAGCTAGGACTAGTCTTGTGGTCAGAAGACTTAGGCTCTAGGCTCAGAGCTGGCACTAATTAGTGGCAGAACTTGGGCCACACTATTTCAGTTCTCTAACCCTCAGCTTCTTCATCCATCAAGTGAAAGGGTTTAAATGAAAACAGTGTTTTCCCAACAAAAGTAGTTATCTAAAGCCTTCATGCCACCCTCAAGCCTGGAGGATAGGAGGGTTTGGGAGAGGGAGGCCAGTCTGGTCAAGAACAGCTGCTGTAAAGAGTGACATAGCAGATAGAGGAAGAGGTAGAGCAAGAAGTGACTCAGAGACTGGAAGCTGGAAAATGCTGGACCTTAGAGGACTCCTCAGGTCCCTTGTAACTCTGACATTCAGAGTCATGAGACGAATCTCTCCCAGTTTGGTGCCACTTCTCCTGTATTAGGTACTTTGGAAGAATGACACAAAGCAGTACCGTTATTTGTTCCAATACGGGCCAGCAAGCTATCCTTTCTTCCATGAGACAAGGCTTCTCACTGCTGAGAGGTCTGAATCTCTGCCCTTGGAATGTGCCAAGCAGCTGGTCCTAAGCCAGACACACTCTGTCACTTCATTCCAATATAGTCTTTCATTTATTCAACAATCAACAGGTAATTACTGAAAGCCAAGTTTCCTTTTTTCTGGATAGTGTGGTCAGGAAGGTTCTCTTTCAGGAGGCAACAGCTAAGCTGAGGCACCAGTTAAGTGAAGGAATGAGCCCTGCTTACACTGGGAGAATAGCATGGACTCCAGGATGAGGACCCCTGTAAGTATGAGTCTCTTTTTTTTTTTTTTTTGAGACAGAGTCTGGCTCTGTCGCCCAGGCTGGAGTGCGGTGGCCGGATCTCAGCTCACTGCAAGCTCCGCCTCCCAGGTTTATGCCATTCTCCTGCCTTAGCCTCCCGAGTAGCTGGGACTACAGGCGCTTGCCTCGTCGCCCGGCTAGTTTTTTGTATTCTTTAGTAGAGACGGGGTTTCACCGTATTAGCCAGGGTGGTCTCGATCTCCTGACCTTGTGATCCGCCCGTCTCGGCCTCCCAAAGTGCTAGGATTACAGGCTTGAGCCACCGCGCCCGGCGGGTCTCTTGATTTCAGAGTCAGCTTGGCATGTCTTAAGGCAAAGCAAGGTGCCTGGGGCAGAAACAGAGTGAAGCAGAGAGGAGAGGTCAGAAGGTTGGAGTGAGATAGCACAGATCACAGGGGCCTTGTAGGTCATGATAGGGACCAATGGGAAGCCATTGGACAAATTTTTACATAGAAATAATTATATCTGATCACTCCAGCAACTGTGCAGAGAACAGTGTTTTAGAGACCCTACCTGTAAAGTGGTTAGTTACAGTGAAGGGCTTGGAAACTAAGCAGCCTATGTGGGAAGTCACATGGTGTCTGGGAAACTTGAATGTGATTGAATCCTGATCTTGGATTTGAATCCTGGATTTGAATCCTGATCTTGAGGCTGACCTATTATGTAATTTGGGCAAGTTATTTAACTTCCCTGATCTCCATTTCCTCATCTCTCTCTCTCTCTCTTTTTTTTTCTTTTTCCTTGAGATAGAATCTCACTCTGTCGCCCAGGCTAGAGTGCAATGGTGCAATCTTGGCTAACTGCAACCTCCACCTCCAGAGTTCAAGCAATTCTTATGTCTCAACCTCCCGAGTAGTTGGGACTACAGGCATGCACCAACACGTCAGGCTAATTTTTGTTGTGGTTGTATTCTTAGTAGAGACAAGGTTTCACCATGTTGGCCTGGTTGGTCTCGAACTCCTGGCCTCAAGAGGTCCACCCACCTTAGCCTCCCAAAGTGCTGAGATTGCAGGTGTGAGCCACCACGCCCGGCCTGTTTCCTCACCTCTTAAAGAAGGATCGCATTATCTACCTCAATGAGTTGTGAAGATGAAAGCAGAGAGATTACATATGTCATCTCAAAGCAGCTGCTTAAAATGATAGCATTATTGTCCAAACTAATGCCATGACCTTTGTACTATGGGTCACAGATGAGCAAGACCACTGGAAATGTAAGGTGCATGATGGGTTTCATATATTATCCTCTTTATACCTTGCTCCCTTTGGGAATGTGGGAGGTGGAAAAGGAAGAAGTAAGGTGACTTGTGCCAAGTCTTGCAGCTGGTTAAGTTCAGGGCTGTGTCTAGGGGCCAGGTTCTTTGTTCCTGCCTCGTGTTCTTTCTTCTGCACTTAGAGTTAACAAACTACAGCCCCATAGGCCAATCCTAGCTTGCTCTCTGGTTTTATAAATAATGTTTTATTTGAACACAGCCATGCTCATTCATTTATATACTATCTGTGGCTGCTTTCACACCAGGACGGCAGGGTTGAGTAGTTACAACAAAGACCATATGACCCAAAAAAGCCAAGATATTTACTTGCCAACACTTTACAGAAAAAGTTTGCCAGCCCCCCATCTACACCATTCTTCTCCCTTAATTGGCATGGCTTTATTGTATTTAGCTTAGATATTACCAAATAGGAAGGGCTGGCCTCTCTAGGTCTCCAAAACAGAGGGATTCAGAGCACTGTCCTGGTGGAATATTGCAGTGAGAGATCTCAGGCCACTGGGAGCCAACAGAAACACACTGGTCACCTGGCGGGGGACAGAAAAGGGAGAGGATGGGGACTCTGAGCATAGGTACCTGGGTAGAGAAGAAGGGAATCCCAAATACTTGCCCTTAGCTATTTCAGGCCCCAGAGACAGCTATCTAAAACAGGTGAGGAGGAATGTAGAGGGCTCAGGATATGTGCAAATGCAGCAGCTTCATCTGACGACCACATCTTGAATGTGCACTGCTGAGTGGGTCTCTCTGGGACACACCTATCAGGGATCAGCCAGACCTCAGGGCTGCTCATCACTTTATACCCCCAGATGACCATCATTAGCACACTGGGAAACAATGCTTGCTTATTCCCAGAGACCACAGTTCAAATGCATATGGGTCTTTCTGGCAACCCCTCCTTCCTCTCTCGAGACTTTAGGAGTATGTGTGGACTGTGGTTTCTTACCAGGAACTATTTCCCTGCCTGGTACTCAAGAAGCTCATAGCCTGGCTTCAGGTGTTTGGATTTCCAAGTTCCCACTGATGCACTTAAATAGGCTCTTGTATGCAGACTCCACTGCCTTTAAACCTACTGATGCATTCAGTCTTGACAAGTGATTACTTACCTACCTCAAGGTTTTAATCTAGTGCTTGAGGATACATTTGTAGGTGTAAATCTATAGGTCAGAAAGCAGTGGAGGCTTCACTTGATTGGATACGTGGAATCCGAACTTTAGCTTTACCAGTACGTGTTCCTCTCCACTCCCGATTTCAGGCTTGTTGCCTTAAGCAGTGGAAACTGAGTTACACAGTTCTTCAACTCCAGGTAATATAAATATAGTGCCATGTATTTCTTGGCACTCATAACTTTCCAGCCAGCCTACATGGAGAACACCCCAGCTTTTAGGAATGCTAAATAATCCACCAGACCCATCTGCCATGGTGTTTCAGGCTCAGTAGGCTCCTCCCACTGATCTAATGAACAGATGTGCTAATTTTTCACTTGCTGGGAATGCTTCAGCCATTTGAACACCATGGACTCCGGGTTGGATCAATCACCCAGTGCCCTAACACTCTAGTTAATCCACAGACTGAGCAACTCCTCTCACATACACCCCAATGGTTATCTTGCCTAATTCCTAGAAGTTGTTCAGTAACTGAGTTCAAGTGGCATGATAGTCCATTTCCAACATGGGCTCATCCTCCCATCCCAAGAACTTTTTAAAAAGAAAAGGAGGAAGAAAAGCAATCTTAGCCTCCACAATAATTCCCTTCCATTTGCCTTCTTCCATTCTGGTGGTGCTTAGATGAGGTTACAACCCTAGCAGAAATGAAATGAAATGAAACTATAAGAAAAGGTCAGCAAATCTAAAACACTGCTGCCTGTTATCAGTGCTAGTAGCCTTCATTAAGCCACTGGGAGCTTGGACAAAGCACATGGAGCTAGATCAGCTTCTACTTTCTTGGAATGTGCCATCAAAATAAGAAACTGCTGAAATGAATTGAGCAAACAGATTCAAGGGGGTAAAGACAGACAACGACACAGCATGTGGAGAGGGAGGGAATGCTACAGAGGAGCCCATGCTAAAAATAAATGATTTTTTACAAGTGTGGTTAACTTTACTGAGGCTTAAAATTGCTAAACACCGCATGTATTTCCCCCCCTAAAATAAAAGCTTTGGGGAATTTTGATCTGCCTCATATAAAAAGCTACAGAAAAGGAAGGTATCTGTGAAAGCTTTTAAAATTATTACCATATTTCAAGTAGGATGATTATCAGGAATACTTGATGCCATCAGAAGTAAACTAATACAGAATTGCTTTATTTACAGCAATTTAGGCATTTGTGTTGCCCCATTAACAAGATTCCCTAGCATTCTTATTTATAGAAAATATTTACTACCATCTAGGAATGGTCTAGGTCAAAAAAAAAAAAGACAAAGAAGAAGAAAGAAGAAAGAAAAAAGAAAAAGAAAGAAGAAGAGGAAGAGGAGGAGGAGAAGGAGGAAGAAGAAATAGAAGAAGAGAAAGAAATGGGCCAATTTTGTTGAATTCTGTCTAGTGTGAGAACTTTCCCTGTCTCCTGAATGAAAGTCATCATTCTGCATTTAATCAATATCGAGAAAATGATATTCCATGTTAAGTGTGACATTTTGTTTTGTGTTTGGTTGGGATTGGAACCAGTTGATTGACTGAACAGGCTCCAGTGCTGCCCTTATGAGTCAGCACATGAGTCTGTAATGACCTAATTTCATAATTTAGGATTGAACATCTATCACACAGCCCCTGCCCTGTCTCTAATTTGCCTTTTATTTCAGCATGTCACAGTTAGCCTGAGCAGATAGTACTTCTGTGAGTTCTGAACATTTCTTCAGCAACTCTAAAATAAATATGAGATTTATAGCATTACCTTTGTCCAACCAGCGTATATTTCCCCAGATATAATTTTGTTCCCGTTTTATAAGATGTTGACAAGTAATAACTGGTAAGTGTTTTTATGTGATGTGATTAAAGCTAGTAGTGCGTGAGAGTGTCCGTTGGAGACACACTCTAACCTCTACCCTCCCCCTTTCCAAGACACACGCATTAATAACACTTTAGCACCAGTAGTTACTGTTTTTCTTGAACATCGTCAGTCTTGCAGTCTGATTAAATGCTTTTGCATTTGGGGTTGGGTTGTGTTTTTGTTCGTTAGACAGAAAGCTGGAGGAGCAGAGAGAAATGGGGCACGGTCAACTTTCCTGCATGTTGTTAGAGCAGGGATAGTAATGGAAATAGCATCTTAAAATTATAGGATATAACCAAAGGGGTGGGGGTGGGGGATAGGAGTAATTAGAGGATTTGACCAGAGGTGGGGGCAGGGCAGAGAGATGGGAAGGGTGGGCCATCTGGTGTTAATCTCCTGCTGTGTGTTTGCAGGGTAAAATAGTCAGGGTACTTTGTCAAGGTACAGTCTGCTTTTGCAGACACAGATGGAGCAAAAGGGAGATTAATACATGTGGTTCTAACCACCTTTCATATCTTTACAGCTAAACATTATTTATAGAAATCAATTAGTTCTCTGTCTCTGCAATTTTATTATGAGGCTCTGTCCAAGTTTCTGGCAAGCTCTTTAAGAGGATGATTGATGGTAAACTTTCAGAATGAATAAAAAATGAACCCTCCCCTAGGAATTGGTGTGGTGGAGAGAAAGGTAAATGATAAAAATTACAAACTCTGCAAGTTTCTAGGAAATTAATGTAGGATCAGTGTGGTCCTTGTTACACAGTTTTTCCTTATAGCTAGCTTTCTTTTCTCTTTCTCTTCCTTTCTTTCTTTTTTTCTTTTTCTTTATTTTCCACAACATTCAGCAGTCTGTTTGCTATGGAAACTTTAGGAGAGCTTGATGCCTACAACTGAACTTGTGGGAAAGTAAAGGTTTATTCATTTGCCAAGCTAGTAAATGCCACTTTGATTACTGATGCTCATAAGAGATAAAGAGTTCCAGGAAAAAAAAATGGAACAGAGCTCTCATGTTTTGTCTTATGGAAACTTTTATAAGAGATGGGAACTGCCAATTGCTTCCATTAAATTAGTCTAGGAGCCAAGTAATGATAAGTATGAAATCCCTTTGTAATGAATCCTGTGGAAGATGTCTATTGATTTATTCTGAAATTCCAGTCTTGGTAGAGACTGCTGCCAAAGCTCACACCCTCCAGGCTCAGAAATGAAACAGTAATGATACCTTAGAGGTGAAGAGGGAATGATCAAATAAATCAAAGTTCTAAACCCAGGAGAAGACAGGAGACAGTGGCACATAGTGTACAGGTTCTAATGCTATTGAACCTTGGGGTGTGAAGTTGTTCTGTTTTGTTAACTATTTTGAAAAAACAAGAGGGTTCTTTCGGCCTCTAATACTTGAGATGGTGGTGATGCCAAAGATCAAATAGAATTAGAGGAGATTTGTATGCCACTTTAAGAACTATAAAGGTTGCTGGAGAGTTTCCTAGTCTCATTCAACCTCAGTTTTCTCCTCTGTAAAATAAAGATTATGATGGTATCCACCTCAGTGGTTTGCTGTAAGTATTAAAATGCATTAAATTGCTTAGCATAGTATAAACACAACAAATTCCATTGTGGTAGTATCAATAGGGTTAACAGGATTCAGAATAACTTTTCTCATTTTCTTAAGGTTTGGCATTTACTACAGAACTTGTTCCTATTTACTAATTGAGAAATGTATCTGAAGGGGTCCTAGTAACTGCCTTCAGGGAAGATAATCATTATTTCCATTTTGTATCCCACTCTGTATTACTTTGATATGAAACTTATACACAGTAAGTGCTCAATAAATACTTCCTGATTTAAAAATTCTAGATTTAAATGAAATTTGCTTGAGCTGCTAATACAAACTTATACAGGCTCTATGTAATGCAATGTGTTCATCTATGAAATAACTAATTTCTAAATTTCCGTAATTCCCCACATTACACAGAACATCCTTTGACATCTAGTTTGATGAAATCAGCTAACATAATGTATGACACATAGGTGCTTAATAAACATTTATTGAATGATGAATTATTGCATCAACCCTGTAGAGGAGAATAAAAGAAAACTAGGCAAGGAAAAGATTTTAAATTAAAAAAAATTAACTTTTCTCTTAGATTTCAGTAAAAAAAAAATCATGAATTGAATTAGAAATATAATTGCTTACAAGCCATAGAAAATGTGTCTTCCTAACTTAAAGGAAAATACTTTGTAGAAGATATGGGACAGCTCTCAGAGTCTACAGGAATGTTGGACAACCATGCTTGCCAAAATGCAGGATGCAGGCAAGCAACACAGATGTGAGAGCAGAAGCTTTACCAGCTTCACTGGTAAGTTTCTATTGTTATTTTCATCCTAGTTCCACTTCAAAGTCAAAGTCCCAGGAAAGTCTGATTGGCCTAGCTTGGGTCACATGTCCACCCCATCCCCAAGTGTAGTCAGGGCAGGGTGTCTTATTTAGAGTCTCACCAGGAGTACATAAAACTAAGGAGAGGTAGTTCTCCCCTACCTAGAAGAAGTCAGGGTTCTGTAACCAAATTTAAAATGTCCACATTATAAACTTAATAATAGCTATACATAATAAGTATGCATCTATGTTTATTTGCTTAGGGCCGCCTCACAAACTACCACAGATTGAGTGGCTTCAGCAACTGAAACTTATTGTCTCTCAGTTCTGGAGGCTGGAAGCCCAAGATCAAGGTGTCAACAAGGTTGGTTTCTTCTGAGGACTATGAGGGAAGGGTCTCTTTTAAGCTTTTCTTTTGGCTTATAGATGGCCATCTTGTCGTTGGGCCTTCGTGTGGTCCTTCTTCTGTACACATCTGTCCACATTTCTTCTTGTTATAAGGACACAGTCATATTGGAGTAGGGTCCACTTCAATGACTTTGTTTTTTAACTTAAGTACTTCTTTAAACACCCTAACTTCAAATAGAATTAAATTCTGAAGTACTGGGGTGTGGAAATTCAACATATGGATTTGGGTGAGGGAACAAAATTTAGGCTGTAACCACATGTTGTAAACACAAATGAGTGGAAATATCACTTAGCAAACACCTATTTTATCTATAACACTTTTAGTAAAAATGGAGTAATTGGCCAGGTGCAGTGACTCACGCCTGTAATCCCAGCACTTTGGGAGACTGAGACAGGTGGATCACCTAAGGTCAGGAGTTTGAGACCAGCCTGGCCAACATGGGGAAACCCCGTCCCTACTAAAGTACAAAAATTAGCCGGGCATACTGGCAGGCACCTGTAATCCCAGCTACTTAGAAAGCTGAGGCAGGAGAATAGCTTGAACCCGGGAGGCAGAGTTTGCAGTGAGCCAAGATTTCACACTGCAATCTAGACTGGGTGACAAGAGTGAGACTCTGTCTCAAAAAAAAAAAAAAAAAAGGAGTAATCACTTAGTAAAGTCTACAGAGTTATTTAACTTCCATACTTGCTGGTTGAGCTCATCAGAATAAACAGGTTTTTCTCCCCCAACCCATTCTTTCTCTTTGAAACCCATACTTGAACCTTAATAAATGAAAGTTGGTAAACCCTTTCTAACCGAGATTCCAATTTTGCCTATAACATTGTTCAGAGAGATTTTTCTAAGAGCAGAGCCAAGCAGAAATGACTCATTGTTACCTCCACTACGCATACAGATTTTCATCTGGACACTAGCCACTGTTTAAACTTGACACTGTCCAGCCTCGAGCAATACATGAAGCAAATAATAGTCATGCAGTGGTACAGAAAGCCCTGGGCTGGCTCCTGGGCTATCTAGCTTGCTTCCTAAAACTTCCAGCAACCCTGGTTTATAATTCTGTGATTCACATTTTCTCAACACACATACCTGTGGGCTTCTTCCATGACCCATGCCAACTTCCATACCTCCATACCTGTGTTTCCTTGGAAAGATGTGCCTTTGGCAACAGGTTTCTACTGACCAAGGAACTGAGAGGTAGCTTGCTCCTGAAAGTTTAAAGGTAGTTTGTGTTGTTGACATCTTTGCAGGGGGAAAAGTAGCATAGCAGTGCCATGAGGCCTGCCCATCAATGGGAACTTGTCCATTTAGCTCTACCTAATAGTGTTTGCCTTCCTTTTCCTTCCTTTCCAATGCCTATGAATATTAATCCATCAGACTTAGAAGACAATCTGAACAAGCACACAAGCTACATGAGTGAAGATGCCAACTCCCATCTATGAGGGAGAAAGTATCTCGACATGCAGAACAGTTTTGGTTTATTACTCTTCCCTCAGAGTGTAGGCATAATGTGATGTGTGTTGTATGGTGTGTGTGTTTTGCTGTTTGTACACATAATCATGGAATTTGGGTAAATCTGCATCAGCAATAGCAGGTGTGACTTAGGTGTAAAAAGTAATCCCCCACGTGAGTCAAACAGTAAAAATGTGGACCCCCAAGGCCTCTCATGATCTCTCTTCTATCCATATTTCCAGCCTTGTCTTTCATTCCCATCTACTCTGGCCACATACTCCACTCACCTTGCTTTTCCACCCTTCTGTGCCTTTGGATCTGCTGCTTTCTTGGCCCAGAAAGACCTCCATTGCATCCCACCCTCCTCTACACCTAGATGACTTCTAATCATGTGTTGCATTTCAGCCTAGATGCCAGATCCTCTTCTACTCCTTCTCTGCCCATCTCCCTACTCCTTGGCCTCAGTCAGATGCCCTTCCTCAACATGCCATAGTACACTGCCCATCTCTCCTGGATCTGGTTCTCATGTTGTAACGTAATTCATTGTGAGTCTGTTTGTTTCTACCCAGACTCTGCGATGCTTGAGGGTGGGGACTGTCTATCTCACCTCTTACTCTCCAGTAGCTGGCACAGTTACTTAGCACAATAGCTGGCACATGCTTAATGTTTAATGGCTAGATCAATGACTGAATGAAGAAATGGATTAATTAAATGAAAAAAAGAACAATTTAGAGACACAGCTTTCTTAATATCAACAGTCAACAATCTGGAAGTTCTGAAAGCCTCTTTATTTGAAAATAGCAAAGTCTTTTTAACACAGTCAAATGCCCTCCAGATTCCAAGTTGAAAATTGTCTGTGACCTGTAGATTATTCTTGGGGCCTCGTATCATAAAGTTCAGCCAGTTTCTCAGGATAATGCATCAATTTGTTTCTCAATAGAAAGCTGTTCTGTCAGTTAAAAATACTTGGTGGTGATAACTATTGCACAAGCCACGCTGGAAAATAAAATCCAGTACAGATTGCCAAAATTATAACCTACTAAGAAGAAATGGTAATATACATAAAATGCTCATTATTATGGTATAGTGAAAAGTACACTGGATTTAGAGCCAAAAGGCATCAAACCTGGTCCCCATCATTCTCTAGTTAGATGGCACTGGACAGCTTAGTTAATGTTTCAGAGCCCACCTAATTTGGTTTTCGTCCAGTAAAATAGGGTTCATTCAAGTTGTCTTATGAACTTTAAGCTCTGTGTCGGTATCATGGAATGAAAATTGATATTGCTATGTGCCTTTCATTCTGTTAAATGTTTTAAAGTTGAGTAAACCCAAATGCAGATTCCTTTAAGGTCACATAGGATCTGTTTCTTTCTATACCATCCTCTATCTAGCTCATGGCTTAGCAATTACAACAGAAAATATTTCAGAATCACCCATCGAGTCAGCGTTCCATGCCATTATACTTACTATTACATAGACTGCTATTCTATATTACACAAGACCACTATTAACTAGGCCACTCACTATTCTAAGCAGGATTTTACTTAAATGAGATAGGGTATGCTTTATGTCTCATTTTCTTGTCAAGTGAAGTAGATTTGCCAAAAGGATTCAAATAAGTGTTGTCTATGTAACATGTTCTACATACGCAAATTTTTCAGAGTCCTAGTGGAATTTATAAAATGTCCACACCAACAGTCAGCACCACACACCCTCTTGTTGCCTCTGAATCAGCTGCATGGGATGCTTGGCGTCATATAGACCAAACATTCAGATGTTGGACTTATTTTTT